>NC_142388.1:13465000-13622500 GCF_059441005.1 Hippichthys cyanospilos | reverse complement strand
ACTCGAACAAACGTCTTACTCCGCTGGCGGTCTGAGTTGAACTGGCGCTTACCCGCTGGCCGAGAAGGGCCGAGGAGCGCGTTCGGGTCGGCTCGGCTCGGCTCGGCTCGGCTAGGCTCGGCTAGTCGAGAACCGAAAATCTGATCGAGGTCCGATGCATTACCTACTTGATTTTTTTGGTCGAGCACCGATTTGGTCGAGTATAGAGGCGTTCGAGGACCGAGGTACCACTGTATATATATATATATATATATATATATATATATATATATATATATATATATATATATATATATATATATATATATATATATATATATATATATATATATACAGTTATTGCTCACAATGACTGCCTAAAGACTTGATTTTGTGTGAGAGTGATTTCAATATTGTATTTATTATGCATTTTAGTGCTTAATTTAAACTTGAATTGGTTATCCATGAGTCCCAAGATTGCTAGTGAAGTTAAACAGAGACAAACAAGAACATGATTTATATGGAAACGAAGTTGGAGATAATCAAGAAATACAAAGAAAGCTAAGCTAACCTAACCTAGGCTACCTTCACTAGGGAATATGGCCATAACTAGTGTCACTCAAAGGTAAATAAATCCTTTATATATTTTTTTATTATTGATGTTATTTAATTGTATGTTGGATGTTTTTACCTAGGGTTTTACACACATTAGCTAATTAACATACGTTTGGATTCCCCGTCATATAGCAAATTCACGTTACAAGCCTAACTGTGGAACGGTTTAATCTAGTGAACATATATATATATATATATATATATATATATATATATATATATATATATATATATATATATATATATATATATATATATATATATATATATATATATATATATATATATATATATATATATATATATATATATATATTCCCTGCAGCAAAATAAAAGCTTTCCTTCAACATTTAGTTCTTGGATTGAAGCCTTTTGCCAACTGTAAGTCCCACAATGCATAGGAAGAACTTTGCATTATGGGAGTCAGGCTACGCCACTCAACTCACTCAAGTCATTCGCAAGTTGCTGTTGAAAGGATTAATGCAAAAATTGGGGGGCGGTGCACGATAAAACATTGGGTTTTCATTATGTCCAAAATTGACAATATTTCAAATTTTTAATGGCAATAAACGGGCCTGACATGGGCTAAATTTTACACCTATAGGGTGTACCTCTCGACCTCCTATTTGCAATTATTTAGTTGGGAGAGGGACATCCGATTTCCACTTTAATGCCTCACACTTCTTAGCAATAGCTAACAAAATCTGTGTAAGATTTATAACGTGGTTAGATTTTAGATTGGATTTCATGAGTGGATACAAAGGAAAGTCAGCACCATGGATATCAGATAAAGTGTCACACACACCCTGCCAATACTCCGGCAGCTTACAGCATTGCCAAGTGGAAAACAGAAACGTTCCTTCTTTCAAGCCGCATCTGAAAAAATTGGATGATAACTTACAATTTTATTTGAGCAATTTGTATGGAGTCATACGGAGCTGATTCAAAAAGTTAAATTGCATGAATCTATATCTTGAATTTAAAGTAGAGGTAACTCCATCCTTGCTCAAGTCTCTCCATAATTGCCCATTCGGATTTATACCCAGTTCCTTATCCCATTTAAGACTCTATCCACATTTATGGCTCTATCCACACCAGACATAAATAGAATCAACATAGAAACTCCATACACCCTAGAGATACAGTAGATCTAAATAAAGGTTGAACAGTATGGCACAGATATTGAACGGGAGTCATGACAGGCAAATCCCACCGGCTTTACTGGATAACTGTAATAAAATCATGTAGCTTGAGATACCTGAGGAAGTCTTTGCTTGTTAAACCGTGTTTTAATCTGAACCCTTCAAGAGACATAAATATTCCTCCCTTATTGTAGCAGTGCTGCAAGTGGCAGATGCCTTTCTCCGACCACGGCATGGAGTTACTATTCTGAAAAAGCATTGTTTGCATTGTTTTTCTTGCGTGTCCTTTTTCTTGTTTTCTTTTTTGCTTCTTTTTTCTTGTTTGCGTTTTTAGTCTTGTTTGTTTCGTTTCTCATGCTGGCATTCGTTTTTCTTGTTTGCTTCTTTTTTCTTGTGTGCTTCTCTCTTGTAAGGCGTTTTTTCTACTTTTTGTTTGCAATTACCTTTTTTTTTGCTTGCTTAGTTTTTTGTTTGTGCCATTTGGACTTCAGGGCCACAGTAAAAATACCTCTTTTTATCAAATCATTGCATCATGTCGATAACTTTTCATCCAGGAAGGTTTTAAATCATGTAAGTAAACTAGATTAGAGGGTTTTTCCAAACTTTGATTGCTGTAGATACAGGGACTACACACCCAATATTTGACCTAAAAAGCTTTTGGAATGAAAGTGAAGTTGTCTCATTTATACTTTTGCCTAATTTCAACTTTGCAGATGACCTAGATAAAAGAATCAACATAACACAAAGAGCTTTCTTTTCCTCTTTTATTGAGCAACGTTGGGTAGTTGCTGTTAAATTCTGGCGCAGAAGAACAAATAACAGTGACTTTCTAACTTCAGGCTATTGTCAATTTAACTTTCAATACAGTGGGGCTTTGAATTCCCAATTAGTGACACACACTGGGGCAATGGACAACTCTGTGGTAGCACGCAGAGAGCAGATAGGGGATCAGGAAGCTCGCATGGTACGAGCTTCTTCTCTCCACAGTGCAATAATTGCTAATAAAAGTGAAACTGAATGTGATATAAAAAGTAAGCCACATTTATCTTAAAGGCATTAAACCTAGAGGTCGACCTTCCTTGCATATGTGAATAAAATGATTATCTTGGCCAGGTTTCTAAAGTGAATTCACCATGTGGACTGTCTCATCAGCACAATATGGTTAAGTCAACAAAGTTAAATGGGAGCCGACCAATTGCAAACCCCTTTACCCTTATACATATTGTAAAATGTATGATTACTTTCATGTCCGAAATATTAAGAGTGCTTAATTTACATTTATATCTGTATGACGTAAAAATCTTGAAAAGAAAAAAGAAAGGTTTGCCCTCCCGTATATGCAATCTCAAATATAAGTTGTCGCAGTGGAATATTACAGGAATTGAGTATATTTTGAGCAAAAGCTACAACCTAAACACATTTTTATCATGACAAATGCTAGATAACAAACATGCACACTATGCGTAGGATATTTTCTATTATGGATCTTTTCAATTGTTCACCTTCATATTTTTAAGGCTGCCGTCTCAAAACGTACACACATTTACAAAATGACATTGATTAAATCAATCATAGAACCGAATTACAAATGATATTCATTTCAATAGTAAACGTTAAACAGTTGCAAATGAGTGCTTAACAATGAAAAACCTTTGCATGTGATAACATATAGCAAAGGGAAAATACCTGGTACATACGAAAATGCTAACGGGCTCAACGCATACAAGGAAGCACTTTAATAACATGCTGAAGATAAGAAGTAACATTAGCTAGCATTTTATCCACAATCACAAGTTGTTGGATCAAAAAACAAACTAATGTTGGGCATATTATCATAAATGACTACATTGTTCAGAAAGAAAGTACAACTTCCACTCGTGAGCCAGATTTCACAGAGAGACAGAACAAGGTGTGCGTCACCGACAGTGAGTGCTTTCAATTGAAGCCACGCAGTCCTTCCTCACTACAAAATGTACTATCAACAGCGGCCAGAGGCGGCGCCAAAAACAAAGATCACGTCAAACAAAGCGAAAACTAATGAACTGTTAAAGGATAAATCAAATAATTTCCAAAACGTCATTATTTCTGGTGCAGCCCATGTGGCCCGCTACCAGTTGATCCAGTACCAGACTGCGGACTGGCGATTGGGGACCTCTGCTCTAGCTCACTTAATGACAGAAGCCCTGTGTGAATGTAATAGATTTATCAGCTTTAAAGAAAAAAAAAAACCCAAACAAACTGGAATTGCAGTACTCCTTCACTGTCAGTCATGTGTGTGAGCCCGTCTTCAAACCTAAACCCAACTTCATCACTCACTCAAAAACCAAACGTAATCTGCTATTGTTCCAAATTCCATTGTCTGGCACATCTACAAATGTGTTTGCTTTTCCATTGTACTTTTTCGATGTTGTGAGGTTAATGGAACCGTTTTGCAGAACCTTTTTTGGTGCCCCATGAGAAATCACCATCACACTATTTCATCTTTGCTATATGAAATATTCGATAATGTAAAACACAGTATACTGTACATGCTTTGCTTTAGTCAAGCTGTCTTAAAACCAAAACTTCTTTCTTTTCTTTTTTGTCTGTATTTGAAAGATTCTGGTCATTTAATGGTCTGTACGTTGCGAAGTTGCGTCAGCATGAAATGGGAATAGAAATTCTGAAATGCTGCAAAAACAGTGACCGAGACTTGCCACTCGTGAATTGTAATGGCAGAACCCATGATGTGAATTTGCAGCTGAGGCTTGAAAAAGAGTTGAATTGAAACAAAAAGTGAGGATAACAGTGGATATATAGTAGGGGTGGGAATTGTGAGCTGTCCCATGATTCCATTTGATTACGATTTTGATTCAGAATTCATTTTCAATTCTTGACTATTTTCGATTCAAAAGGATTTGATTCAATTCAATTTCTTCTTTACTCTATAAAAGTGCCAAGAAACATCATACTGTGTGGGTCTTCTTTGCACGACAGAAAAACGAAGGAAGACTGTATTTTTTTTAAAGTTTTGATTTGTAAAGAGCATGCCTTTATACAGCAAAAATGGCATGTGGACAACTGCTATTTTGTGAAGATAACTATAAGCTTTTATAGTATAAAATAACATGAAATAAACCAAAAAAAAAAAGGTAGAACAAGATGCATTGTCATTTTATAAGAAATTGCAGTACCAAAATATTGCGAAAAATTTGTTCCAGAAATGAAAAATATTGATTTTTCTCAGTGCAGTCTTATGACAAACAACTTTTCCTGGTGAGCAGACAAATTGATAGTATAGAGAAAATACAACATTTGTGCCAGTTGGTTCATCTCTGAGCATATTGGGAGCATTATCAGTCACAATTTTAATATGCTTTTTTGTTCAGTAGAGACAGTATTTTCATTCATTTACATGTAAGTAAGATGTTTTTGTGAATTAATTTGGAGTTTGCATACATTGTCTTTTTTTTTGCATCTTTTGTTTTATTTTATGGACATGCAGAAATTTCGGGTTGTGTTGATTACTGAGGATTCACTTTCTGTTTTGTATGAATATTTTTTCGTGGTTAGCTCATTTATTTCATATGCGCATGCAAGAGAGTGGGGTTTGTCAGGTGGGAGGAAAAGGAGAAGACATGACTGAACGCTATTCTTGTCATTATCGACATTGTCTACTTGAAAACAGCAGTTTCACGGCAACAACGTAATTTAAGCCCACGATATGATAAAGTAGCTTTGGATGCACATCTTGGCAACATCAGCAGAGTGAAACTAAAAAGTGAAAAAGGTAACTCAAATCAGCCATGTTCTTCGACAGCACACATTCATAGCAGGTGTAAAAGAGAAACTTAAATTAGCTGACAATTCGACAGCAATGACCTTGTCCAGTGATTTTTCATTAGCCTGGCCTTATTATCACCCAACTTGGGCTGACTTTGAAAGGGTCATATAACATCGTCAAATATAAATTTGTGTTTAGTTTCAATGCCTCAAAGTTTTCAGTAGCATCAGAATAGCCCATACACATTTTTTCTTTTGTTGTTGATTTTTTTGGGCTGGGTAAGTAACTATATATATATATATATATATATATATATATATATATATATATATATATATATATATATATATATATATATATATATATATATATATATATATATATATATATACATATAAATATATATATACATATAAATGAGACATGGATTACATTTGACCTGTATAGGGTGTGATTCTCGACCTCCTGTGCAAGCATTTAGAAGGGACGGCAGCGTGACATATTCAAAGTGGTCATGTTTTGACAATCTATGCAATATTTATCCCAGTATTTTTTTGTATGCTTTTCCTTTGATATCACACATAAAAAAATAAAATAAAACATCAAAAAGCCCAAGTTGGATCAAAATTTACCCCCAGGGGTTAAACAAGCAACTTCTGCCACTTTAGTTTTAAAATATCACCACAACAATTTAACAAACATCATTATACATACAGGTGTTGCCCCTGTAGGACTAACTGTGTAACAGTTACACGGTTGGGGAGCTCGACTAGTATTAAACTCCTACATGGGCAACACCTGAGTGAGTTACACTGTAACTCACTCAGTAACTCACTCACTTGCAGCTAACAACACCGCACTTCCTGTTTACACAGCTTGCGGCAAAATAAAAGCATAGCTTCAAAATAAGAGTCGGCTGGAACAAATTATGTGAAACTTGCCCCAAAGGCAGAACAGAAACATTTAAACACACGGACGTGTGAAAGCGCTGTTTTCAAGCAGCACAAGCTTACAAATGGGCTTAAATCGTCGTAGATAAGAATAGTGATTCTGATGAAAACCGACTGTTTGGCACACCCCTAATATATATCCTCCTGGGACCAAGCCTAATTATTTGTGTCTACTGTTGAGTTCATTTTATTTCAGCAACACTGGATAGTTACTTGGATTCCACCCAAACACATGTCACAATGAAAGGCCAGAATGTACTATATTCAGCTAACAAGTTTAGCTTGAATGAGTTAAACGATATAGATACCAAAAACAAATGTCCACAAATAAATAAGCTTTGTCCCAGGAGAGTATACTGTTTATTTTTTTTTCACTGTTTACATAAAAAAAAAGGTTCTTGCAATTAGGAAGTTTTTGACCTATTATAGAATGTATAGAATGCATGTAAAATGAGAACTCTACTGTCGAACAAAAGAGTCAACCCTCCCATTCTTGAAAAAAAAAAGATTTTTTTTTTTTAATTTAGAGAGAACATGCCAAAAAAAATCTTCTTCGTTCCATTATAATTAAAGTGTGGAGCCTTCTTTCATGATCGAGAACAGGCAGAATAAAAGAATATACAAATGGATTATCTTAATACTGGGAACATCAATTTGAAAGTTGATGGCATTAAATTCTTCCAAAGATGAAGCTATGCTTTGCAATTTCTGAAAATGGAAAGGTTAACGGCAGTGACTACATTACACAAAGTTATATAAAGAATAATTGTGCATCACAATTTTTCTAATCCTGCTCTTAGTTTTGAAAGTCACAGGTGTTATGCAGTCAGCTATGTACAAGAAACACTTCAGAGGTGTTGCCACAAGTTGGTTTCACTTATGTCATCGTATAAGAGGCTAACAATATCAGGAAAACTGCATTTATGTCTTTTTTTAATGCTATATATAAACATTTTGAATATTAACATCTAATCCATGGACATTTTTTCTGTACATTTGACACTTGCAAAACATGCTTTTGAAGATGCGTAAAATGCATTTCAAAAATGTGTTTTGTTCATTTTACATGTGTAAGCTTTGTCGGAGCTGGCCTGAGTACTTTTTCTTTTATAGCATCTCTGTTATGTTTGGAGCGCAGTTTGTCACCACAGGGAAAACATGTGGGCTCGAGATTTTGTAAACATGGAAAACAAACAACAGATTAGCTGAGACATGAAATCCGGCTGTGAACAAACATGTTCACCAAGCTCCCGTCGTCCTCCTCACACATTTCATTTGGGTTGATTTATTTTCTTTTCAAGCAGCCATTTTGCTGTCATAGTCTGGATTCCATCACAAGTTTAAAAACTACATTTGTCCAAAACAGCACAGCAGTTTACAAGCTATTAAAGACTTTACCATTCTTAGGAAATCGACGTCTGTTAAAGTAACAGACATGGAAATGAAAAAAGAGGAAAAATCATCTTTTTCTATTACTCTCCTTGTGCAAGGTTATTTTCTATCATGCTGCTTCAAGGCTAAACTTGTCAACAACAGGTTGGAAGAGAAAGGAAATGAAGGCTGAAAGATTGACTAAGGCCCATATGCTGCAAATCCCGATTGCTGACTGCAGCTCAACACACTTAAAAGGCAATACAAGTGGAGTCTGGTAGTCTTTGAATACAAAAACGAGAAAAATCAACTGGAATGCTCCCTTAAATTGGAAATGGAAAATAATCTGTTCTGCTGTCAAATGGTCAAAATCATGTTGTGAGAAATCACTTTGCAAGTACTATTCTGAAATTACAGTTAAAAAGTATTGAACACGCCGATTGGTATTTACTGAATACTTTGCCTTTTCTTGCAATGACAGCTTCAAGATTCATCCTGTCAGAAGAAACTAGTTGCATGAATTACTCTGGTGTGATTTTGGCCTATTCCTGCAAGCAAGCAGGCTTTAAATCTTGGAGGTTCTATGTGCTTCTTTTGTAGACCTTCAGTTTCAGCTCTTTTCATCGGTTTTCGAATGGATTTAAGTCAGGTGATTGGCTGAGCCATTCCATCAGCGTTATTTTTCTTCTTTCAAACCAATTGAGAGTTTCCATGGCAGTATGTTTTGGATCATTACCCTGCTGAAATTTCCACCCACGTGTCATTTTCAACATCCACGTAGATGGCAGAAAATATTTATCAAGAATGTCTTGGTACCTTTGCACATTTGTCTTTCCTTCAGTGAAGTGAAATTTACCGGCCCCATTTGCTGAGAAGTAGCCCCACATCATCACGTTGCCATCTCTGAACAAGACTGTTGGTATGGTGTTTTTAGGATGATGATGTTCATTGCCATTTCTCCTCCAAGTGTGGTGTGCATTATGGCATCCGAACGGTGCAATTTTGCTTCCCTCAGACCAAATTATATTTTCCCGGTGCTTAACTGGTTTGTTCAAATATTTTTCAGCGAACATTAAATTTGACATGCTTTTTCTTCAGCAATGGGGTCTTTTGTGATGAGCATACATATACAGTAGTCCTTGGCAGTGGAGTTCATTACTTGTTTTTCTTCTGCCATGAGAAGGTAGTGTCACTACTTTCTAATTCCAGTTCTTTTTTAAGCTCTCCACAGGTGGTCCTTGGCTCTTGGACAACTCTTTTGGTTATTCTCAGCATTCCTCTGCCTAGGGACTGGATTGAAGTTTGATTATTGATCAATTTTAGGTGTTGTCTCGGCTTTCCATGCCTTTTTGCAACTACCTTTCCTCACGTGTTCAATCATTTTTTTCCTGTGTCCTTTTTTGGAGCTTATTTGTTCTACTTTCTTTGTTCTCTACATCTCCTGAAAATTTCATGTCTGTAACACCTTTTGAAATGTATTTAGTGATAAAAACATTGACATGATGAGTCCCTGATCATATGAGGGACCGAAAGTGCCAAAATTCAATAAATAAATGTACCATTCAATAATTAAATGTTTCTTTAAATAATTAAATGTTTAGTTCATTAATTAAATATTTCATTAAATAATTAAATGTTTCGTTCATTAATTAAATGTTCCATTAATTAAAAAAAACATAATTGATGACACTCTGAATGAATTAATTAAATGTTTATTTAATTAATGACACACTGTTGCGGCGCTTCATGCATTTATTTTTTCTGTCAACCTCACTCGTCAAACTTTGAGGAGCAGGACCTAATACCCAATTGATTACCCCGCTCCTCAAACCAAGCCAGAGAAGGGGTTATAACCAATGTGGAGTACTTCTTTGGGAACTCTTGGGTCAATTTCGTGAGCAGTAAGTGTGGCAATTACTCAACTTCAATACATTCCTCCACTTTACGTTGTATAAAATCGTATTATGCAGGCCCTGCTTTCCCACACTCAGCAAGGTCTAAAATATTCCTACCTAACTCGTTTGAAATCTCTCGGTCATCGTAGCCGCCATGTTTCCAACCACTTCACGCCAAAACATTGGATTGAACGAGATTTGAGCTACACAGGCCTTGGCACCGCCTACTAACTTTTCACGAGTGAGGTTGACGGACAAACTAAATGAAACCCCACGTTTCTTGCATTGTAGTGAATGAGTGTTGTGTTTCAGTTTGGTAGCGAAGGGGGTGATGCTTGTGATAGCTCACCAGCTCGGGTGCACTGAATTTTGTTTGTTGGAAAAGCAAATAAAGTTCGAGCCAAAAAGAGACACACACCTATTCAGCCTCCACGCTACGCTTAGAAAATCGCTTGGGTATGTGGAAGAAAGGTACACAAGATTTTATCAAACACATTTCACACACTTTATTTATGTATGTACAATGTCTGTCAGGGAGCAGATCTTACTACCCGAAATTCACTTAATGCAGTGGTTTTCCTGTCCCCTTTAACCGTAAAAAATGAGGGAACACAGTATACTGTACAGCATAGGTCTCAAACTCCAGTCCTCGAGCGCTGCAAACCTGCATGTTTCTCATGCCGCTCTCCTAAATACACCTGATTCAAATGCTCTTTCAAGCTCTTGCAGCACTTGCTAATGATTTGCTCATAATTTCAATCAGGTGCGTTAATGACAGAAGCATCGAAAACATGCAGGATTGCGGCCCTCAAGGACTGGAGTTTGAGACCTATGCTGTACAGCATATGTACATGCATAAGCTCTTATTGTGGTGTTGATCAAATGCACTACAAGTTCACCTATATAGTAGGTCACAAGCCGTCCGCAGGAGCAAGACCTTTGATCGGAGTAATTATATAGAGTTAAGCTCCTGTTCTTCTGCATCAAGTACAGCGAGCTGGTGTGGCTCAGGCATCTGGTCAGGTCCATTGGAGGGGGGAGTTTGGGCTTCCCTACTTTAGCTGCTGACTGTTTGTACGTACCATAGAAGATGATTATGCTAAACAATCCAATCCAATGTGCTAATATTTTTATGTATGTAAGTGTGAGTATATGTGTGTGTGTGTGTGTGTGTGTGTGTGTGGACATCCTGACATTGAGAAATTCCAATGAAAGTTACAATCACCCTATAACAAATCAAGAAAAAAAATCAGGATGGATAGGCAACTGAAACATAGGTAATGATAACAGGTAGGGCTGCACAATTATGTCCAAAATAATAATCACATTTGGTCAATATTGTCATCACGATTATTAATCATAGTTATTCATCATAGTTGGTCAAACTTCTCATCAAAAGTTGTTTATGGTATTTAGGTCGCTGTAGTCATTTTCAGCCGAATCATAAAAAGTATAAGCAATAGTTCATTACCCATGTTTTCCGCACGGAAGTAACTCCGGAAGGAACGCATTGCAAAAACTCTGGCCTGCATGGACTCTACACGGAGAGGCGTGGTTACCAAGGTTTCCTGCATTTTGTCGCGTGGAGACTTGCAGACCAAGCTTAATGATGCCGCCACTCATGCCGGATTTGCTCACTTGCCTTTTCTTAAGCTGAATGAAATCTTAATCTTGCGTTTGCCCCCTGGTGGTAGGATGACTGAAAGTGCTTGAATATCGCAGAGGATCATCTTAATTAATTGTTAATCTTAATTAATTAATTTTAATCACGATTAAAATTCGAATAATTTAAATTTAGAATACAATTTCATCTCAAGTCATTGAGTGCCAGAGTTGCGATACGTGCGGGCTGTCATTGAATATCTCATTGCACTGAATTGGTAAGTTTGGGGTAGTCTGTTGAGTTAAAACTTGATTTTTTTAAGATGGAAGTAGATAGTTTTGTTCAAACCATCATTTCACAACTGAAGGAAATGTATGAGGAAATGTTTGTTAAAAATTGTTTTAATAGTAATCGTTGAACTTCATAGGAAGCTGCACTATTCGTGTAATCACATCTGCCCAGAAATTAAGGGGATCAGCAACAGCTGGCATTTTTCTTCATCATTTACCGATACAATACTTTTTGCACGTATTCATTTGGACTCAAGTACAGTTTGCACCAGGAATCCGGCCCCGCTTTGTTCATCTGGTTGATTGATGCTGTAAAACGAGGGCAGCATGCTGGGAGCTCAGACAGGATTGACTTCATCTTGTGACTGAGCCGTCATCAAGATGAGCCGCTTTATCAAAGGTTCTTCATTGACGAAGTGGAAAAGTCATCTCTTGCCTCAGTGGGCTGGAGTTTTCCCTCACACGTGTTTGAGGCAGACGTCACGTCAAGGATTACAACAAGGCTGCTGTGTGAACACATAAAATGCCTCTTCTTCCTCTCTCACTATTTCTCTGTGTCCTATCAGGAAAATGTTTCAATTGTGGCGTAAATGTAACAAAATTGGAATGTTGTTTGACTCTAGGCTTGGTGCCTTTTAGTCAAGCACAGTGTCACATTAGTTATAGTTTTTAAGCTGGAAGAAGGGTTAGGGTTCCTGATGCAGCCTACACATGACAGTGGCTGAGAAACTAAGAATCGTGTAAAGGGTCTCAGCGAGAGACCCAGGTGGATGCAACAGATTGCCCTGATGGGGGTACGATCCTGAGTTCAGCTGCTTTTAAATGCAACATGCCTACTATGGAAATAGATGACCCAGAAAGCAACAAGTACCAACAGTATCTGTAGTCAAATTGTAAATACAACTACTAACGATAATTTATGAAATAACTGCACGGTTTCTGCAGCCATTAGCTTAACAGCTCAGTCTATCATGTCAAGTGACTTCTAGAGTCCAATCAAAGCCAAAGGGATAGAACTGTCATGGCCCTAATTTAGTAGATTGGCATCCGTGCACAACCGCAATTTGGTGCCAGCACTTATCTAGTCTGGGGCTGTGTTTTGGTGGTTTTAGCATACCATCGCACATAGGGTTGCCCTTTGTGGACCGATAAATTTGGTCACAGAAAGTAGATAGGCCTTGCCGGAAAAATAAATTGCATTTCATGGCAGTGCAAGTCTAGTTAAGCATGTTTGTAAATTTGATTTACATCAGCACGGCAGAACTTTCCTCCTGGTGCAGTTGCTGATTTGGATCTTAATAGTAGACCAGATTTTAAACTACTTTAGGCGGTCTATTTTAAGGTGGTTCTGTAAACATCATTTTGTCAGATTAGAAGTAGGCACAGGTGGACAAATTCCGTACTCTGTGATCCACCAATGGCATCGTATTTATCCAGAAATGTATTAGAGGTGAAGGGGGGGGAAAGTGCCCTTGGACTGATAGACAGACTGTTCCTTTTCCAACTGGGACAGTATGTTTAATGTATTCAGCTGAAGGACTCTCTTACACAAACCCTTACACAGACACTGCATCAACCGTCACAACTCATCACCTCTGCTGTTCCTGAATTCAACCCGTGTGATGTGACTGCCGCTTGAGGAATCGCAGCACTTGGCCGCTTCCGGCGGGGCCATGTCATGGTCCCACTCCCCCCACCGTCCCTCCCTAGTCATCTACATGTTGTGTTGTCATGTCTTGTTGATGCATGTACTAGGATTTGAGCCACGCCCGCTGTTTGGTACACGACCACAGACTTTATTTTTTTTGTCGCTTCCTTCATCCCCTCATGTAACTTTATCTCTGCAGGGAACTTGGAGGACTTCACGAAGTGCATCCCGATGGGCTTTATTGTCTGTCAATAGTATTGCATGATTCTTGGATGGTTTGAGCTCGTTAAGTCAGAATTTAATACCTTGTTCCTGTGCAGGTGTAATGATAATAAAGGCTATTATTTGACAACAGCATGCATTCTTAATTGTTGCGTAAGTCAATTGACAAAAGGAATTATAACCGTTATAATTTTATATACTGTATGTTTTAATAGCTCATCGTTGGAGCTTGGGGCATGATTAAGCAAGATTGGAGGTAGTCTTCATTTGGTGACAATCCACCTCAGTTATTTTCTAATGCAACAATGTGCAACTTTTTGTAAATCTATCAATCAAAATAAACAAACAAAACCATTTATAAAAAGGGAGGAGGGTGGAACTTTTTAGGACTCATTAGCACCTCTGCCTCACAGTTCAGAGCACCAAATTCAATTCCAGCTTGCTCCATCCAGCCTTCCTGTGTGGAGTTTGCATATTCTCCCAGTGCCCACATGCGTTTTCTCCCGTTTCCTCCCACATTCCAAATACATACATGGCAAGTGTATTGGACACTTTAAACCAGGGGTGTCCAAACTTTTTGCAAAGGGGGCCAGATTTGGTGTGGTAAAATATGTACGGCGGGCCAACGTTGCGGGCGTTCTTTACATATAACAGGAATTAATGTAAATACATTCCAGCGAGCCGTTGTGTGTTTCCCATTTGCTTTTTTTTTCCATTTCAGCTATCTTTAGCATGTGTTTTGCTTCATTTGAAACGTCCATATCAAAATTGAATTGACATTAAATATTGAAATTGAATATTCACTTAGCTTCATTTTTTTTAAACACTTTAATTAACTTTGTTTGTAACAGTTGAACAAAAGTAATTGTACTCTTGGGTGCAAATTACATTTGAAGCATAAACAAATATTTCCCCATGGCAGTTTAATATTTATAAAAATTGTAAACACAATAACAGAGAAATGAACAAGTACTAGTCATATCAACAAGTGCAGAGCTCATTTAAAATATGACATTAGTAACTATAAATGTTGATTGGATTTTTAAATGGTTATTATTCTGGAGTGAAAACTTAAAAAAAATGTTTTCAGACTGATCGTAAAAGAAAAATGACTTGTCCGCATGAGTGTGATGGGTGAAACTTAGATCTGGAGTGCAGGACAAAGGCCAGGTGGCTCTATGGCAGTAGTATGGATGCGCAAGATGTCTTGTAAGTGAGAGTCCGAGAGCCGTGTCCTCACACGGCTCTTGTTTAAGATCATAACTGAGAATATCTTCTCACACAAATATGTCGACCCGAACAAGCTTAGCATTTTCTTACCAAATGCTCGAATCTCTCGGACTTGTCCTTATCCAGCTGTCGGTAAAAGTTGTAAAATATTGCTGCTGTGAGATTAAACTAGCTTCAAGATGTTTCAGTTTCTCGCTGCATTCATTACCTGTGATCTTGCCATATACGTCAGCATGTTTTGTTTGGCAATGTCGCTTCACATTGAACTCTTTAAAAACAGCCACTGTCTCTTTACAAATGAAGCCGACACTGTTGTTCGGTATTTCAGTGAAGAAATAGTCCAATTTCCACTCATCCTTGAACCGCCGGCCCTCGCAGTCAACTTTCCTCCTTTTGTTGATTGTCGCCATTTTAGAAAGTTAGGGGCTAATACAGTCAATTACTCATACACTAATTTGCTGTTCCTAATTGAGCCTATAGATAGCAGCAATTGGCACACGCAGGTAACAGCGCTGCTGCCCAATGTATTCATTCTCCATGTGGGGCAGACGTTATTGATTTTATGACAGAGGCTGTGGGCCGGATGGAAATTGACCACGGGCCGCATTTGGCCCCCGGGCCGGACTTTGGAGATGCCTGCTTTAAACTGTCTTAGGGTCTAATATGGCTTGCACCAACCTCAATAAGGCGCCATCAGAATTGGACAAATTATAATTTTTCTCTGCTTTTATGGCAAGTGAGATGACGGGGGTATGGAATCACAAAGCTGTATTTGTAAGGGATGTAACTGTGGGGTATGATTTCTTTGTCGTTTGCCGTTTGGTGGTTGCTTGTTTTATTTCTCATGTGTGCATGCCTCTAATTACATGGCTGTAGCAGCTGTAGCAAAAATATCAATGGAGTGGCACTTGGTCTGATAAGTCCATTAAGCATGGGATGCTGGCCAGATGAACCAACATTTTTTTTTTTTTTTTAAAGAATAATGGGTATGGGGAAAGGGGCTGCTTGGTGGCTGCCTGAGCCTGGACGTCCAGACTATGGAGCTTTAGCTAGTGCCTGACCAGATGACCGCATTGGAAGATGGTTGCTTCTGTGTCCAGACGAGCAAGCAACAGGGGCCCTGCTGAACCCTGGCCTGGCAAACTTGTATTGGGAGCTTGTGAACAAGAGTGGCAAAGGCTGGAGCTTCTGACTCAAATGTGTGAGTCTTTCCCATTACACCATCCGCTGTAACCTTCTCAGTTAGAACAAGCCTATGGTAGATATGGAGAAGTGGGCATCTTGTTGTTTCCCCTTTGTCTCCCAACAGATCATCTTGGTGTGCTACACTTGGCACACGCCATGGCAGAGGATCCCTTGAGTACCTGGTGGACTATTGGATTACATGATATGTGTTGTGACCTAACCATTGCCTTTTGTTTTAGAGACAACTTCATGCAGGTGTTTTTAAGTGTGACTTTTAGCTTTTAAGGTTGGTCCTGTTTATGTGACCAACCAATAAATTCTGTTTTTGTGTAATTTGTGCCTGTGGTTACTCAAGCACTGCTCCCTCTCACACACTAAAGATCCAAAGGATGGTTATGAAGGTTTGCTGAGTATGGAGTAAGATTGCTGTCAAAAAGACGTATGCGTACGACTCTCATATGAGTACAACTCTCGTGAGACACAACTTCACATCTTAGCATGAATCTCTCCTTTGGATTCGTGGATCTGATCCTTTGCATTCGTGCATCTGAGCCATTGAGTTTGAGTTGAATTTGCAAATTGAGATGTCACGCCAAGCTACCAGGCATAGTAAGTTTATCTGCAACGACATTAGTCAACACGCATACGCCATTTTGACAGCAATCTTACTCGATACATAAACAGCTGACTATTTGCAATGCGAATGTCCAATTTATTCGTAAATTATTTTATGAAATTGGACTGATAGGCTTATGACCTGTGACTTCAAATCCATATATTGATTGAAAATCATGAATATAAATTATAAATTGTTGTGTCACAATGTTGTTTGTAAGAGAATAACTGCCACATAACCACAACAATAAATAAATAACCAATAAATATCAGTGGCGGGCCGTGACTTTAACATGTACGCCTTCTGTGATGTCAGAATCTCGAGTAAATAGCCCCCATGCGCACATGTACGCATTACTGGGCTACAGAGGCTATTTTCCGGAGCTTTTAAAAGTCAATAAACCCGCATCAGCCATTAAAACTTGTCTTATACGTGATGCTGTCAAAAATTCCCAAAAAAAAAAAAAAAACAACAAAAAAAACCCGTAATATTTTAAAACACATTTTAAAATTTTATGAAGTCCACATTACAGATTGCAGTTTATTGTAAGGAGAACATCGTTTTATTTCTTTACTATTAATTGAATATGAATGAAATAAAATAACACAATCATATTAAAAATGAAACAATAAATAAAAACATAAAAAAGGCTTGCACTCACCAAAACAAATGGTGGTCACAATCAATCAGTCTTTTCAATATCGATTTTTCTTCACCTTTTCATTTTGGAAGTCTCTTTCTTTTGGCACCGTAGCTCGTGTGTCCAGCTTTTGGTTTGGTGTCTCGTTCCTGCCTTTTAAAGTATTGACCTATCCGTCTGCTAAGGTATACGAGCTGCTCACGTATCCATCTGCACTTGTGCAGAAGCCCACGCCGTGTTGATGCGATTGCCCTGGCTTCTGGATAAGGCAGATTACATACAGCCTGGCGACACGAGTTAGCTGAATTCTAAATGGATAAAAACTCCAACTTAAAACTACAGCACTAGAAGTAGCATAAACAGATGGATATAACACGAAAAAATATATAACATAAATATTTAGTGAAAATGAATTTGAAAATAAATTGACTTTCATTATAGTTATTATAATGATCATAGTTTAATATGACAATGATATCAGGTTATGTCAGGCCAGCAGAGAAGGCCTTGGTGGCCCTGATGGTCCACCAATGAAAAAAAACAAAAAAACAAACTTTATTTGTCATTGGGTAATCTTTATTTTGTAATAGGATACCACATCAGCATTCGTGTGTGCATCAAGACCAATTCTTAGGGCTTTTTCCAAATCAACTGCAGTGCTTATTTCTGCCAGCAGAGGTCACTAGCTGTAAAGCTAGCTAAAATGAAGATTGCCAAAATTACATCATTCTCCCCCCAAAAATTGGCCCTTAAATGGCCTATAAAAGCTTCATTCGAGCATTACAAAAATCCTTAAGTTTAAAGCCTGATGAGCCATTGAAAGCTTCTGTTTGGTGTTCAGTTTGTGTTCAATTCGGCCATTTGTTTTCTGATCTACGAATGTGTTGCACTAATGCCTTGCCGATTGACTGACTTTCCCTGGTAGCTTGGCGTGACATCATTTTGCATATTCAATTCAAACCCAAAGGGTTAGGGTTAGCGAGATTTGCAAAGTCAAAGGAGAGATTCATGCAAAGACGTGAAGTTATGTCTCGCAAGAGCTCTACTCATACGAATGGGGAAACACACATATGTCTTTTTGACAGCGATCTTACTCCATAGCCTAGCACGACTGCTACCACCCCTGTCACATTTATAACAAGAGTCTTCTGTAGTTTTCAATGACGTCACAACATTTTTTACCTCGTGAATTTTTATGAGGGGACAGTAGCCATACTTGTCATTTGAATGACAGAAAACCGAGTGATATGAACTATAGTTTTTACCACTGCTCGTTAAATGCATATCCATCCTTTATTCTTTGTTTGTTTTGACAAAATAACTTTGGGGGCCTTTTGTTAGGACAACTAGGAAGTGTTTTATATTGTGGAACAAAATACCATATATCTCCTTTTAGATTCTGCTTATGCTTCTCAAGAAACATATGGTGGTATTTATAGAAAGTGTTTGCGTGTTTACATACATCTCAAAACAATTTCTCATTGTGCCACACCATATGTTTGTGCTCTAAATGGAATTAAATCCCTGGAAAGTAGCTGCAAGCAGCATGGACAAACAGCTGTTCTTCTAGTTGAGGTGTTTGACATCATAGTGCTAATGAAGTCATCTGACAATACAGGTTTGCTGTTCAACTTTCCTTTGGGAAAAACTGTGTGGGAGTTACTTAATGATGATTTCTAGAAGGAATATTACAAAAGGTCTGGAACGTCACAGAAAAAAACCCCAACACATCTATTTTGATGTATGCTGTTCAGTTTCATAATTTTCCTTTCAGACTTCATCAAATTCATCCATGTCTTCAGTTTTCCAGTTGACCTTATAGTATGAAGTATATTATAGTATGATGCATAAATTTACTATAGAAGGTCCTCAATTTACTACTGGATCCATCCTTAAGACATGGTGTAACCTGAATTTCAGTCTAAGTCGGAACACCATAAAAATGATAACTACAAAAATAATAAAGAAATACGATAAATAGATGACTATACGTACTGTCCTGTAAAGTATTGTACTGTTGTTCTGCCCCTTTTTGGCCCCATTTCGTCGGATAAACTTTGTTCTTGCACCGCATTTTATTATGTAGAGAACTCTTGTTTTGAAGGGCTGTACAACCTGAAACAGCTCAGTGGCCATTTCCAACCCAGCACACGCAGGAGTCATTCAGTACAAGCCCTTCCGTACAAGCAGTTCAAACTTGAAATACATATTTCGATAGTATCTTCTTCTGTCTCCCTTTGTTGAATTGCTAGATTATTTAAGTGAACATATAAGCACATTGCATATAATTCACTTATACAATCATAAATATATAAATACAATCAATACTGTAATACTGTACTGTAATCATACTGTAAAGATACTGTATATCAAATTTGTACATCACAAACTTTTATATGTAAACTTATTCAATTTAGACATATTTTCAAAATATTTTTAATAATTTATTTTTATAACTTTTTGAGTACCGTCATTGATTCACATCTTTTCAGTTCTATTTCGTAGTTGTTCCATAAACTGACACCTTGAACAAATACACACATTTGCTTGACCGGTGAATTGTTTCCTGGTAGCTAGCAAAAAAAAGCAAAAAAAACAAAACAAAACAGATAAGCCATGCTGGACTATAAGCCACAGGGCTCAAATCATGAGGAAAAGGTCACTGCTTATATTCTGAAAAATACGGTATTTATATGGCCCGTATCATTGAAATTGAACTTTTTAGAGGTTTTAACCATGACGCAATTTTGATATCTCACCGTAAAGACACCCCAAGTGTTATTTTCCTTCATTGATGCATTTCTAAGAATTCATTATTTAGTTTGAACTCTCAGCAGTGGCCCTGCCCAAGCAGATGAAAATGGCTTGCGAGAGGAATGATAAAGGATAATAGGTCTCTTACCACATCTAAACAATTCCCATACCATCCGTTCACGAGTAAAAACATGCCCACCTTACCCGAGAAGACATTCACGTATCTTTTGTTACCTTTGAGGAGAAATTTTGCACCTAGTCGGCAAAGCAAACTGCAACCTTTCATTTACTAGTTACAAAGTTTTAATGCAGAAAATTTCAAATTGTTGAAAATGTGCTTTCGGGAGGACACAACCCAATACATAATACATAATACATGTACATAATTCACCCGCGGGCATATCTGTTATGTGTTGTGGCTTTTGGTGGGGACCGATTTAATACGAGGAACAGCTGTTACTCTGTGCAGCCGCTTGACATATGTTTTGCTTTGTTGGCTCCTCCAGTTCATTTTGATGCCAGTAAAGCACCTGTTTTTGGCTCGTTCATTCACTCCATTGGGATAGGCCCCAGCGCCCTGCCACCCTTGTGAGAATACGGGGTGATAGATGGATGGATGATTGGTGGCTGGCTGGATTTCTAACAACCTCATGAAGGGGGCACAGCAGCCACACTGTGAGAGGTGCACCTTCAGTCAACGAGATGCTTTACTTTGTGGGAAGAAATGTTGGTCCCACAAAAAACATTCATATTTAATTCAAAATTTATGTGCCAACTGGAATTTATGAGCATATATTTAGGTTAAGTTTAAAATATAATTAAATGGGCCCATGAATTTGGCCCTAACGATCATAAAGTTGAATGTATGATAAAAATATGGCTTTTGGGTTGCTCCTGAAAATGGTGAAAATGGTGAAGCTGAATTAACTATTAATAAAAATGAATGTAATCTTATAAATTAACTTGTGTTCATTTCCAATAATTAAAAGAGAACATTTAAAATACCACTATCGACTGTTTGCAGCGATAAGAAAAGATTTTAATTTGTCTCTGAACAAAAAATGAAAAACCTAGTAACAACAAAATAATGAAATGAATTGAGTTAAAGGTCATGCAATATGAAAAAAAGATGAATTGCACTTATAGCATTTTTGTTATTATAATCTTTCAGAAAATACAATGGAGCAATTGTGCTGTTTATCAAAAGAGTAGATTGAGTTAAAGAAAATGAGAGCAGATTTTCATAGGTTCTTATGTGACCCTGGACTGAACCATTGCAGATCATTGAAGGTGTGAAAGGCAGCTGGAGCGTAAGTGCCCATGACAATGAATAGAGTCAAACGCCCCCATGCATGATGTGTCAGAGGTGACGTGACGGCATGAAATGCCAAGAGTCGAGTTGAGAAAATGGTTCAGTGATGTAACACTTTGCTGTCATGACATCAAATTTGCACCGATGTGAGCTGCCACCAACGCTTCCTGATAAGAGAGCCATCATTTGATGGTTCTTTTAACATTAAAACCACCGGATCAGTATGATGAAGCCCTCTATGGCCCCAAACTAAATCCTTTAATCCTTTCATAAGGATTAGAGTATTCATTTTTATTGGATCACAAGTGCTGATTTAAATGGTCTCTTTGTAAATTAGATTTGAGGTACTATTAAGATATATTGAAAATGACCATTTGTTGGATGTTTATAAAATTGAAAATTTAAATAGCTATACAATTGAATATAATGCATTTTTCAGACTATAAACCACAACGGTATATAAGCTGCAGCAGCAAATATGTGCAAACAAGACATTTTTTCACACTATAAACCACAGGTCATATTTTCCCACAAGATGCTATATTTTTATTTAAAATGTTTTCCTACTTGCCTGCTTACAGCAACATCCTGTCTTCAACAGACTGAACATGCCTGTATGTTTAGCGGCAACATAATTATCAAAAATGGATCGATAGTTTAAACATAAGAGCGACAGAAAATTGCAGAATACTACCAGTTCAAATTCAAAATCAATATTTTAGTCTTCTTCTGTTTCCCTTTAATTGATTATTTTAGTGGACATATAAAAATGTGGCATATAATTACACACTCATACAATATATCCCAACAAGTCCCAAACATCAAATTTACAGTTCTCAACTGTATGTGTTCACAACTTTTATGCAAGATCTTGTTCAATGTATATGTAATTTTTATATTTTTAAAAACTACCAGAAATTTTCAAAACTCTCTTTGAGCACAATTTTTCAAACACATCTTTTCAGTTGTATTTCATAGTTGTTCCATAAATGGACACTTTGGGCAGCTACTCACGTTTGCTTTACTGCTGGATTACCCTCTGGAGGTTTTTAAAAAAAATGAAAATAAAACATAGATTAGCTGCACTAGACTATAAACAGCAGGGCTCAAATCATGAGAAAAAAGTTGTGGCTTACAGCCCAAAAATATGATATGTTTTACCTTGTAATTGAATTATGGAGAATGATGGAAGACTAAAACAAACTGAACTTTCTGGTGGCAAATTCCCAATGTGAGACAAAAAAATGCTCGATAAATACTGTGCAGAAACAATTAGAAAACAAGCAGTTGACTGGAGATGCATTCATTGACAATTCACACAGTAGGGCAACTGAAAAGAACAAGGACAAATCTGTGAACAAACTCCAGAGGGGACGTGGAAACATTTTTTTATGTATTTGGCAAACCAAAATCAGAAAAGCCAGATGTCAACTGCAAGGACAGGGGATACAAATTTAAACACTGGCAAACACCAGGGTTTGGTCATGAACTGTGAACTAAAATAGTATTCAGCTTTAGCTAAAGGATTAGTACAACCATCGGTCACCACATTCTCAAGATAAGTGCTTTATGACTAGTCCCTAGGGAGAATGTATCGCATATTTCGCTTTCAGTGAATTTGCTGCATCCCAGATGTTACTTTGTAAAATCTAGTCCATCTAGTCTATCCAGAAAACATTAATCGTTCTCAGGAATGTATAAAAAGTTGATTTCTTGGTAACATTTTATGTGAGAGCGACAGTAACAAACTAATTTGTGTGTGTTTTATTGTTGTGTGTTGCTTGTATGGGTGCATAAATCAGGTTTTGTAATTCAGTAATTTATGTAAATCTGGATGAGCCCATGTCCAATGTCACTGGATATGTCTTAGATTTTCCTCGTAGAACTGTCCAAACACATATGATTAAAAATAATTGATACATATAGCTCTAGGTGTCATGCTCAGTGATCCAAACTCAAAAGGCAGAATAGAAGAGCAGAGAGCATGCTAACTGGATAAGAAGTGTGTGCAAAATGAAAGGGTCAAATATTCTTTGAGTATATGACCAAAAGACCAAAATTCTCTATAGTGCCTTAAAAAAAAAAAAAAAAAAATGGAGATGGAACAACACAAATACAGCCAAGCCCCTAGGGTCATGGCAGTTGCAAAACTGGGAAAATGTCATAAAGAGGGGATGAAAAATCTCAGTATTCCATGTCGCAACATGAAAATAACGTAAGTCAGGGATGTTGTAACATGGGGTCCACTGTATGTATGTATGTATAATATTTTGAACTATCTTCCTCATATATATATATATATATATATATATATATATATATATATATATATATATATATATATATATATTTATATTTATATATATATATATATATATATATATATATATATATATATATATATATATATATATATATATATATATATATATATATATATGATTTTACACATGATTTTACACAAAGACTCAGGAATTAGACAGAGTTATCTCACAACACTCCCTGTATTACATTAATTTTCTTTATTGCTTGTCCTCATTATGATTAGGGGAACGCTGGAACTAATCCCAGAGTGTGCAAGAAAAATGGTACACACACTGTTGATGTCCAACTTGTTTCTGGCAGTTAACTTCCGGCTGCCTCATAATTGTCTTGACAGACAGAGATATAATAACATATGTGACTTCCTTAAGGCCAAATAGTGCCTGCCCATTTACAGCTTTGTATCAGAGGATGAAGGACTGATACGCAATACAGTAAATACACAGTTATCTTGGTCATTGCCGAGAAGCAAGTAAAGTGGACCGCTGCCATATGAAATTGATCCATTCTGGAGTTGGGATCGTAAGGCGAAATCGTTGTATGGTGGGCAATAGAAACCAATGGTAATTAGCTAATGTGTAAAAAAATTCAGGTAAAAACATCAAAATTTTATAAACAAGACTACAGGTTTAATAGAAGTACCTGTGGCTAAAGCCAAAATGTGGCAGGGTTTTTAACTTTCTGGACCTAGTTTTACCATCTCTGCTGGTTTAGTATTCACCTTTGAGAATAATCATTCTCAGTCCATTGTTCCTGGGAAAACTCATGCAACATTGCTTTTTTGGGAAGGGTGTGTTGACTGATAACTTGTTTAGCAACGGAGAATTGTAAAGCAGGATTACCAGCTTAATTTTTACCTGAACTCGTCCCGTTGTGAATGTTTATTTCTATCTCTTCTATCTTATTAACTATCTCGTGTCAATACTGCCTGCTGGATGTTATCTTTTTTACACACGCTTTTTTACACCGCTCTCTCTTTTAAAAAATCATATTTTTTCATCGAAATGAACGAGAGACTCTTTTTTTACAGTGACTTTTTTGTCGGACCGAATAATATCATCCAACAGGCCGGGTCTGGCGCACGGGCCGCATGTTTGACATGCCTGAATTAAAGCGTATATTTTTTCTTTATCGAGAACTACAGAATGCAAAACAACATTGGGTTTGCCCTGTGGAAATCAATCATCGTCTGTCAAACGACAGGACAACACATGATATAAACATAATCATGATAAAGGTAATGGAAACGTTGACATTTTTTTTACGACAATTTACTACTCATTTGTAGTTCGCTCATAGGGAATTGACCAAAATACCTGCTGAAAATTCACACTGACAGTTAAAAGAATCATTCATTTGTAGTGATTGCTTCAAAGTTTGTGAAACAAAAACTATTAATTTATGGATACCTTAATTTTTTTTCCAGGACTTTATGTTGAGTTTTTTTTTTTTTTTAATTCATTCAAGCATGGTGGTAAAAAAAAATGTCTGACTTTCATTGGTAAAATTGAATAAAATTTGTATTATTACTTAAAGCAGGTGTGTGCAAACCCTGTCCTCAAGGTCCGCTATCCTGCATGTGTTCTAGATTTCTTTCCCCGACACACCTGATTCAAATGAACAGCTCATAGGCAAGCTCAGCAAAAGCCTGATAACAAACCTGATCATTTGAATCAGGTGTGTCGGAGAAAGAAACCTAGAAAACATGCAGGAGAGTGGCCCTAAAGGACTGAGTTTGGACGCCCCTGACTTAAAAGGCTAAAGTGTAAGATTTAGACCCTTTTTCATTACGGACAGCAGGAGGAGCTGCTTTTACCATTATCAGTAGTTATAACAGACATGGCAGCCTCCGGAGGCATGCCACCCCTCATAAAATATCATTTCATGATAACTAGACCTACGATTATATTTAAAACATACTATTAGCTGTTAAGAACACATTTATTTACATGTTTTCAAAATGTATAATCATTTAATTTATTTGTTTTTAATGGAAAACTGTCAACATCTTACACATTGTCCCTTTAAGTCACATTTGAATTATCTCTCTGACCATTCCTAGGTTTTTTCACTTAAAGGGTACCAACAAATTTGTCCACGTTTGTATGTGCGTGTGCGTGTGTGTGTGCGAGTGTGTAAGTGCCAATTGTGTGCAAGCAGTGTGTTTTTATATGATAACATATACACATATATACAATTATTCCATCAGGTTATTCAAAGCAACAACAAAAAGACAAGAAACAAAGCAATTAGAATTATGGATCCAATTGTAAACAAATCTATTGATTTCAGGTCTTCTATAAGCAATTACTGCAGGTGGTTAATTTGCAGTAACTCATTGTATTGAAATGATTCACTAAGCCAGCTGTCCTCTGACTACTCCACTCAGCTGCACCCCCATGCTTGGCTTTTGTCATGCTGGCCTTTAACACTTCCTCTCTTGATTGAATTGACCTTTAAACAATCTATTTGATAGACTTGTGTGTGGCTTAATTGGTAATTATGCTGATTTGAAATTGGTTATTTAAAACACAATCTTTTGTTATTTGTTCAGGATGTTTTAAGTCATTTTAAGGAATATGTTATTTTTCATTGAGATGAAAACATGAAAAACAAAAATTCTATTGCACGTGCTGTCAATAATTACAATAACTCCGCAGGGAAATTGAGAACTTAAGAGTCTGTTTCCATTTGCAAATTGTTATGCTCAGTAGAATAAAACCAACAGGTCAATCACAGCATATGAATGCAAATTGTGGCGATTCACATTCAAATGGTGCAGGAGGAAAAAAAACAATCTCGGATGTGTTCACAGCAATGAAAATGTTTATATTGGCAGAATTGTTTACAAGTCAAATAACGTCTTAATTTCTGATAGCTGTGGATGAATCCGCCTGTCTAAGATTTGAGTTTAAATCATTTAAATGTAATTAAACAATCATTTGTCTGCCGAGTCTATTTTGATATTTATAAATATTCATCCGTCTGTCCATCCAGCCATCCATTTTGTTCATAGTTCTTTTTGTCACATATACATTTTATGCCTTTACAAAATGTTAAACATTTTCTTACTGTTTTAATATTTCCGCATGAAAAAGAGTGTAAAAAGAATATGCGAAGTGTACAATCCTATTAAGTCATAGGGAGGGCACCCAACATGTTTACAGATAAAAATCAAACCGTTTCAATGTGATTGTGCAGGTTTAATGTATGATGACAGAATGCTGTTGTATAACTCTAATAGGCTCCCATGCCCCCCCCCCACACACACACATATTTTCTTTACTGCTCCTTTTTATTCCAAGGAAATGTTATGAAGCTCATAAAGTGTCAACCTACATTTTGAGAAGCACATCATATTAATTTTGCTAGGCCCTATACCGATGAGCTGCAATGCGGGGGGTAAGAATGAAGAGACTGACAGCAGAAAGACAGATATACGTTTTAGGAATTCTAGCAAGGAGAAGCCAGCAGAGATGCGAGTGATTGACATTACAGATGGTAATAGGATAGTTTCTGTTCAGGTAAGCGATGCACCCACTTAGTTCACCATGTTAGATTTTTGTATTAGTAATTACCTTTGTACCTCTACTTACGAACGCCTCTTGTTACAAAACATTCAGCTTCCAAAACGCCTCGGTGGCAAAATACTGTATTGTCTCTCGTAACGAGAAAATTCAAGCTACGAAAGACGACATTGTTAGCATTTACAGTACTATGAGACACAAGACACCAGCACTTGCCCCAACATGACTGGAAAATAATTTGCTTTCACAACCCGTGATGTCTACCGTATTTGTTAGTTTGTGATGCATTTTTACCATTTATTATAATGCTAGAAAGTTTGAATTAATAAATTGAATAATTGAATTTTCACCTGAATTTTGGTGCCCCCTAGTGCCAAAGGCCCTTTGCATCTGTCAATCTCGTCGAAAGGGTGAGCCAGCCCTGAGTACTATTGTGTTTATGAAAAAAGAATTACACAGTAAAATCTACCTGTTTCTATCCATCACAGCGGGAGGCCATTTTTCCACTTGCTGTTGACTAAAAATTACATCCCAGTGCCTGAGGCCTCAGCTTGTGAAAGCCACAAACCCATAAAACAGATGAGTTATGACCGGTGCATATAACATCCATCCACCTATCCGTTTTCTAAACGGTCACAGTGGTTATCGGCGTGGTAGAGCCTATCCCGGCTGTCTTTGGGCAATAGGCAGGATACACCCTGAACTGGTTGCCAGCCAATTGCAGGGCACACAAAGACAAACAATCTTTTGCACTCACAACCACACTTAATGGTGTCCAATATACCTTCCATGCATGTTTTTGGAACGTGGGAGGAAATTGGAGTGCCCGAAAAAAAACAAAAAAAACATGCATGAAACGGGCATGGGGAGAACATACAAACTCAGGAGGACCCAGAAGCAAAACCACAGCCTCTGCTTGTGAGGAAGACGTGCTAACCAGTATTCCGCCGTGCCTACCCACAATTAAAACAATTTTTGAAAATATACCTTTTTTCCCCTTGAATTCTCCCTTATGAGATTAGCAGGGGAGAAGCTAGGATGAAAATACATAAGCATGCAGCAATGCTTGTTTATGCCTAGGGCATTTCAACTAATTTTTCTTCACATAATGCATTTCATAAAAGGCAGGTGCATGTTAGTGTGTACTGTATATGGATAGACATATTTAATGTGAAAGGAAAGACAGGAGCTTGAATATATGAATGAAGATTTTTTTTATTAAGCATAGCATATACGTGATTAGACAGACAGATGATCATGTGATATGTATCCTTGTTAACAGATGGACAGGTATTATGACTATTGCATTTCAATAGACATAATGGTGGAACAGCGGTTAGCACGTCTGCCTCAAAGTTAAGGGACCCAAGTTTGAATCCAGCTGGCTCTGTCCTTTCTATGTGGAGTTTGCATATTCTCCCTGGGCCTGTGTGGGTTCTCTCTGGACACTCCGGCTTTCTCCCGCACCCCAAAAACATGCAAGGCATGTGTATTTGACATACTAAATTGTCCTTCGATGTGACTAAGAACGTGGAAGGTTGTTCATCTCTGTGTGCTCTGCGATTGGCAGGCGACCAGTTCAGGGAGTCCCTCGCCTACTGCCCAAAGTCAGCTGGGATAGGCACTAGTAAGCCTGTGACCCTTGTCAGGATAAGCGGCTCTAGGATATGGATGGATGGATTATACTGCACTGTACCTTGAGCAGGGACACACTCCTTGCAGAGCACACACTTGGGGCATCATGATCCTCCATCTGGGGTGTAATTATGCAGGAGAGGACGCATTTGCTCATGGTTCAGGAATTGATGTCCATATGCATGCTCAATGGCATAGGGCACCAAATTCACTGCAGGAAGTAGAGAGGCAATGATTGATGTATGATTCCTCTTATATGTAAGTTTCAGCTAATATATTGGTTAAAGTAAGCATGCATGTATATTTTAGCCCAGTGGTTCTCAAATTAGGGTCCGTGAACCTCCAGGGGTCCGTGTCCTAACTGCAGGGGGTCCGTTAAATAATTTGGGTTGTTTACTGTATATAAAAAAAGTATATATATTTGTGTTAATTTCATTCAATTTTAATATTAAATTGTGAATGTATTTATGACTATATAATAAAATAATCAATTCAACCAGTTCGATATATTTTTTAAAATGTGATAATTTTGGATAGTAAATTTGTCCAAATGCGTTTTGTGTCGACAATTGCTTGCTAACGAGGCGGTGAAACCAGCAACGCTAAAGCGGCATTTGATTTAATGACTGGCATCAAGCTTTTCGGAAGAAATTGACCCGGTTTGCTATAAGGAGACATGCAATTTCTTGCAGTTTCTAAACTTCAGTATAGCTAAAAAGTAACAAATATACCTGTCATCAAATTGAATCTGTTGGTGAATAAAAAGGGCACTCAATGTTTGGGTTGAATATTTTTGTTTGTTTTGTTTCCGCAAATATTTGCAATGTGGGTTCTTGGAAAATTTGCTTTCTAAAAGTCTCTAAGAGTCTCTTACTTCAAAAGGTTAGCCTATTAATTCACATCTAATCAATTCATATCTGGGGTCACCAAACCTTTTCAAAATGAGTGTTTGATTCTTAAAAATACATTTGTTCACATTACCTATGTTATGGTTATGATTTTGTGTTTTTCTTAATCATTAATATTATCCATTGATGTGAAGACTGATCGTGTTAAAGAGTTGTCACAAATGTTAGGAAACAGATAAATATAAAAACCCAACACTTTGTTTTATAATTAAATATATGTTCATATGTGGATTACTTTTCTAACATGCCAAGGAAATAGCGATGTCCCATCAAAATGAGGTTTTTTGAATAGGCCCACAACTTGCTTACAGTATCATGAAAACGAATCTGAACCTTTTGGAATTTCTTACATTTCTGCAGAAAATTACAATTAATACTAATAAGTTGTCCAAGCCCTGAAGTAGCAAAAACAGGCCCAAATCATGCTGCTCCTTTCACCATGTATCATTGAGGGAATGAAGTGTTTATGTTTGTTTGCACTTTTTCTCCACACAAGACCTTATGTGCTTCTTCCAAACACGTCAACTTTGGTTTTATCAATCCACAAGTTTTTTGCCCGAATTTCTGTGGAGAAGCTCATTGTCATTTTGGAAATAGTAAACAAGCATCTTTTTTTTTTTTTGAACAGCACTTACTTCCTCTGTGTAGTCCACCCATGAACACACTTCTTTGTCAGTGTTTTACATATAGTTGTTGGATGTATGGAGACACTGAACTGCACCAGTGATTTCTTGAAGTCATTAGCAGACACAATTAGCTTCTTTTTTTACATTTCTGAGTATTTTACGCTGAACTACTGGCATCCTGTTTGACGGAAAGCCACTCCTTGAGAGTGAAGTGACAGTGCTAAAATATCTCCATTTATACTGTAGATGATTTCTCTAACTGTGGATTGATGAACATACGTAACCTTTCAACAATTCTTGATCGCCCGATTTCAGAGAGCTCTTTTCAGTGAGGCAAATTGCAATTCAGGTATACTTTTCATCAAGACACAATTCTTACCAGATCTGTATTTATAGTGGGTGATTGGACACACCTGGTTTTAAATTATTTGGCAGAAAAATAAAACATGGTATTTATGGCTCTCAACATCTCCTTTGGCAAAAGGTCCGGTTTGTTCCCCTTTTTCATTGTTTGCATGGTATACTTGGTATACATGGTATACATTGATGGTATGAAAACCTTGAATGTTTGGTTTTAGATTAATGCTTCTCAATTACATTTTGCTAAGTCCCCCCAGAAAAGAGAAAAAATTTCACCCCCCCCCCACGCCCCATCAAAGTGGCTGAAACATAAACAAAAAAAATATTGCACTTTACTTACACTTCACATGACAAAAACAAAGCCTTTTCTCAGATACATATTCACCCTACCACCACTGTTTTAGAAAAAGCTTTTTCATCTGTGTGAATTTGGAAACAATAAGATAACATTTAATGGTGGTTTTATGCAGAAATGTGAGCATTTCCAAATGGTTCAGATACTTTTTCATGCCACTGTATGTGATTCTTGATGGTAGCTGCTATCTGCAGGCATCACCTTTTATGATCCCTGATTGACGGTGTTTTATGTAATTCTAAATAATAATAAAAAAAACGGTCTCAGTTTTCATAATATTTTTATAGATCATCCTATCATCCAATTAATTTATTGGCTTTTGCATTGCATAACACAATAAATAAATAATAACTGAAGCTCATTAAGACTGAAGATGATTCAGCTCTACTTGTGTTCCTCAAAGGCAGCAGAATGCTCCTGTCTTGGCGACCGTAAGCATCAATTATTACACTTGCACAGCAGGTGTAATTGATGACTTGCCATCCAAGAAATGTTGACATTTTTCTCTGCAAAAACTGCATGTTCACTTTTCACATTGTGATTTGTTTATTTTGGTTATAGTTAATTCAGTTTATTTTAATTCAATATGTATATTTAATCCATTCTTTTTCTGTAGCCCCTTATCCTCACTTGGTTGCTGGTGCCTATTCCAGCTGTCTTCAGGCAGTAGGTGGGAGAAACCCTGAACTGCTTCCAACCAATTGCAAATGAACAAGCATTCACGCACCCAATCACACCTATGACAATTTTTTATGTCCAATGCAACTGCCATGTATGTTTTTGGAGTGTGGGAGGAAGCCGGAGTGCACTGAGAGAATGCGGGTGGGCATGGGAAGAACATGCAAACTCAACACAAGAAGGCCAGGGCAAGCTGGATTTGAACCAAGGATCTCTGAACTGTGAGGCAGATGTGTTAACTGGTCTTCCACCATATTTATTTTATTTGAATTAATTATCAATATTAACTGCTGATCTTGGGTGATGGAAATGTATACAGGAGGCACATACAGTATGGACAAACCTTTCACTCACGAACTGAAAAGGAACTGAACTGGATTAGGAACAGCCTGCATTAAAGTCAGTCTCAGTCAGTCAGGACTTTTGTTCCGGTAATGTCATTGAAGTTGAAGCTAATGTCCTAATCACCAATTCACAGCAGAAGTTATCTCAAAACACCTTGCATGGAGCATGTCTACAATTATGCCCCACTCATATTAAAGTCGAACTTAACCTTAATTTGTATTTGTTTACTGCAATAACAAATAATATCTGCCAGCCGTAGTAACAAAAAGATGTTCATATTTATAATGAACTAACTAACAATTAAAATTATGAATGTTTTGGTTTTCATCCATCTCAGGGTGATGCCACAGCATGATGGCTTATTTAGTTATTTTTTTTTTAGCTATTTTGTTTTGAACCATCATGTCATCAACCTGTAATTATTCTCATAATCACAGCACGTATAGGGAGCCTATCAAAATGCTTTTTTGGTCACCAGATATGTGCCATTTATTTGTTTTTCATTTCTATCTATCTATCTATCTATCTATCTATCTATCTATCTATCTATCTATCTATCTATCTATCTATCTATCTATCTGATAGATGACCACCTCGAGGGAGGTAATTGAAATAAAAAGAATAAATAAATAAATAAATAAATAAATAAATAAATAAATTAGGAACGCATGAGAAACAACTGGAAGTCGATTGCATTTTCTCGCAGGCTCCACACGCTCAGTTTTACTTGGGAAGTAGCCGGAAGTAGCTTGGCTTCCACCCAGTAACTTGGCAGCTGACAAAACAAAGAGCGCAGAGGAGCGTCTCCTTGACACGTCTGTGAGCTGATTCTGCGGTGCGACCGCGCTGGGTCAGAAAAGATTGAACAGTTCGAGAAGTGGCAGCCGCACGGGACTATTTCACTTCTTTCCTTTTTTTTTTTGTCAAGACCAACTTCACTTTTTTGTTGTTGTTGTTTTACTCCGAGCAGTTGACTCAATGATATATATATATATATATTTTTTTTACGTTTGTTTTTTTTTTTTTTTTAGCGATTTAACTCTCCCCCGGAGTGACTGATGATCGAACACCAAAAGGTGAGGATGTAACAATTTTTACTTCGACCTTCATTCTTCATTTTCTCAATTCAAGTACTATATTTAGGGTGTGCATGTTGCCAAGAGCGTTTTTTTTTTGGGGGGGGGGATTGTAGTGTAGTTGCTTAATCCCCACCCCCGTCAATTTCTTTCATGGTTAAGGATAAACTGCATAATCATTTTTACGTGAATCTCCTAATATTATAGATGGGTTAGATGTTAAATGTTTGATGTTAATATTATAGATGGGAATAAAATATAAAAAGACCCGGTTACTAAAAGTTATGCACACGAAAGGATTTATAATCTCAATTCTCCTTGCTGTACTTCAGAATTAATAACAAATAACAAAACGTGCTCTCGCAGGCCACAAGGCACTCGTGCACCCTTAACTAGATCCACGCGCTACATATATAAGGCATGTATAAAAATAACCTCAAATTGGCTTGACCGTCACAGATGTATACATGTAACAATATGATTAATTTCCATAATGTTCAACTCCGTGTTAAAATGTGCATTGTAACATGCATTTGAGCCTCTTAAATTTCAATAATGATAACTGTCATTCTATAAACCGTTTATACACATTAATCTTTTAGTGTGATTATTTATTTATTTATTTATTTATTTTGGTAGTGCATCAAAACAAAATCATTCACAGCGTTGTCTGTGTACTTTAGACCTAATTGCTGCATCAACACCTATTATCACAGAACCTGACAAAGTAACTATGTACTTTTATTTTGATAGGAAACCTCAAGTCCTTACGTCTCATCTGCTTGCTAAATTTCTCACTGTAATCACTCCCCAAACATATATTGCGCAAGGGTTGAAACGACTACTGTAATTGTCAAATGCAAACATTGAATCAATTGGAAGAAACAGCTTAAGTTCATTAAGAATTTATGCGAATGCTCACATTTTCAAAAGAGTATTACCTTGGTAACTATGGTCCATTAGTGACCAGCAAATAATTTTGTATAGCGCAGTCACATCAATACAAAGCAACACAAACAGATAAAGTTTCGGAGTGGAGCATTGCATTGCATCATACATTTTTTCTGTACTATTAAAGTCCTTTATTTGGATATGTGGTGCATTTTCACAAAAGCAGGTTTATATCCCAGACATTCTGGATAAGTGATTAAAAAAAATCCAAAGAGATTGCCATTTTTGTATTTCTACAAAAACATCCTCCTTAAGCAGCCAGAATGTTCAAGTTGTAATCGAAGTGTATGAAAATTAGGCATTAATAAAAGGTGCACAGCATTGAAAGATGACTGTGCCAAAACTTTAAATGTGTTTTTCTCAAAACTAGGAATTTCAACTTGGCAATATTCAAATAATTTAAGCAAGCTATCTTCATGTATTATTTGTCATTTAAAAAAGAATTAAGTAGGTAGAAAAGTAATATTTTTTATTTTTTATTTTCAGAAACATAAGCCTGATTTTGTGAAAACACAAACACATTTTTGGGATGTTTAATTTGGCCACTCCACCTAACATTAAACAACAGCAAGCATGAGGCTTTCTGGGTTTCCACAAATCCCTGGCAAGGCAAAGATTGAGGCAAAGGTTTTCCAAACAAAAAGTATTGAAGATTGACGCACTGATTTAAAATATTTTGACTGATTTAATGTGATCCTAATTTCTTTTTTTCTGGAAAAACTGGGAAGTAGATAGAGGTTTCTTTACAGGGTTCAATTTTTCATGGATTTCATTAGAGTTTGGGCCTGGATATATAATCCAATCAAGTTTTACTTTTTGGAGAGAATTAAGGAAATGATTAAACTTCTCCATGATATTGATTATTTTTGGATTCGGTCTTTATATATATGTGGGGACTGACCTCCTTGTATGTCAATCAAGTGACAAATTTCAATAACTGCCATGGAAGCTCACAATCTACCTAATGGGCACTCCTCTTCTATTGTCCTCTGTTTTTCTTTTCTATCATATCCAAGTATATCTTGTCTGAACTCGGATGCCAGAGAATTTAAAAACTTGGGGTGCTCCCTGAGAATTTTGTCCTTCACACATTCGCCTATAGACTTTTATGTGCATTTACAAGTTGAAAAATCATATTCCACTTGAAATATCGTATTTCTCCAAGAGTCAACTTCGCTTATAAGTCAACTCTCTCCCCTCCCTTTTTTTTTCTTCTTTTACTTCAATTTGGGTGAATCTTATAAACATGCAAGTAAAGTCTACCCCTGACTTCAGTGGTTGTATTGATCATGGCTGTCCAATTATAAAATATAGTCTGTTATTAAAATGACAAAATTACACTACTTTTAGACACATTTCTTCATTGTATATCAAATAACACACTGTTGCGGTGCTTATTTGCAATGATCTATGCAAACGCTCTAAAACGGATGTATACTATATTGTATTTGAGGCATATATAAAAATTTGAAGCATTGTAAATGGCATGATATTACTTATTTTGCAGTTGAATTAGTGCAAACACAGATATGTGAAAAAAAAAATGTCTAGTCGAAGCAACAAACTTCTGTTCACCTGACTTGCCTCTCAGTGTAGCACTGCTTGGGATGAGATGAGAGTTCATATGATGGCAAGATCTCATGCTATTAGAACACCAAAGGATTTATATGTTGGCAAGATCTCATGCTATTAGAACACCAAAGGATTTCTCGTCCCTGCTCCAGATCTTTTTCTTTTTTTTTTTTTTTTTTTTGCTCTATGCTGCAATGCTACTTTTTTGCATGACAATAAAACAAACATGACAGCTTGTATATATATTTTGATTTGAGGGCTTTTATTTCGAAGTTGTTCCAGGAAACATGTCGCGACGAGGGCTGACTTTCTAACACACAAACTGCTCTGGTTGCTCTGTCACGAGTCACAACTCTTGAAACAAACAACACAACGTTGTTAAGAAATCATATTAAATCGCCAATACAGGGCAGTAAGAAATGGGACTTAATTTTGCCAACATTTTATTGCACAATGCCAGTTGCATTTAACACAGCCTCTAGCATAAACTCATAAAAGTTGGTCATTCATATTAAGTGGAAATGTTTTATTTGGTCTTCTGTATTGGTTTACATGAAGCAAAACATTTTTTCCTTAATTAAATTTACTTCATAGCCCCAAACTCACTATCTGCAGCCCTACAGGAGAAACAGAATGCTGTGATTTCTTTCCAAACATCTGTGGTGATATTTTGGTTGTCCAGCTGAAGAAAATGATGGCAAAATATTGGCAGAAGATGGTTTTTCAATACTGAAACAAAACAAAACAAAACCCGCATTAATTTTGTTTCACCATGGTGTAACCAGTACTATAGTCTTGTGCACTATTATGATTACTTTTGAGTACTGGTTATTTCCCACTTTTTTATTTATTAACTCAATTTAAGTTGTAATGTTGTGAATTTCATCAGTATATTTCGGCCATGTACCTATGTAGAAACCTATGCCTTTTGTTTTTGCATAATCTTTCTCCTGAAAGGCACAAACCTCATGTTTTCAATGATGAAATAGTAATTTTTTTCTTGCGTGGCGCATACTTTCAGACTCCTCTTGGGGGTCATATACTGTAAGTCATGTCTTTTTCCCCCTTGACCCCATTATCATTTGTGAATTGAGCTGTGCCAAAAGAGCACTGAGATCCACTATTCTCATGTTTTAGTTGTTGGTATTCATTGTCAGTGGGTTAGTATCAGTGCTAGGGCTGGAGTTAATACTATATATTAATACTATATATATATATATATATATATATATATATATATATATATATATATATATATATATATATATATATATATATATATATATATATATATATGTGTGTGTGTGTGTGTGTGTGTGTATTGTATTGATAGGGCTGTTGCCACTGAACGTTTTAAGGGGTTGGAATAAAAAATAATTTTATATTTGACATTGTTATGGGTGATAATAAAGCCAGGTTAGTGAAAAAAATCCCAGACACTCAGGGGTTAGTAAAAAAACAAGCATGGCAAAAAGAAGCAACTGACCTAAACTTTAGGGGGTCTAGGATTCTATTTTGGCCTACTTGAGCAGCCTCAAAACTGGGCTAAAAACACCCATGACTCCGCCTGCAGTTTAGGTAATTTTGCACTTAATAATTTGTTTTTATTTGTGTCACTGCTGGTCTTCAAAAAGTTTATGTGATAAAGTAACTGGCCCAGTATGTGGCACAAGAAAGACTGGGACCTGTGCCTCCAGTGTCTATTAATAACAATAATGAATCATGATAATGAATTTGTAAATAAAGTGCTTTTAGTCAAAGGGATGCAGAGATCATCATAAAACAAGTAACAACTAAAGATAAATAAATACAAACACATTAAAAACATTTAATGAGATAGAATAAAATAGTTACCAAATAAATCCAAAACAAATAAAACAGGTCACCAATCAAAATACAACCCCAACAAAATAAATGTAACAGTAAAAAAGTTGGTTCATAGATTTTAAATATAGCACAACCCCATACTTTTTTATTTATTTATGGAACTCCAAACATGTACAGTGATATTAACAATACTAAGGTTAAATTGGTTACACTGATTTTAAGAAATGAAAAAACAAAAACATGCTCTTTTTGTGTTCTTTTTTTCGCACCTGTCTAACAACACCTTGACTACTTTAGGGACTTTGGAAGTTTAAAATGTGCTATATACTTCTGATGTATTTCAATGACATTCGCGTATCTCAGAAAATACTCCTTGCTCAAAAATTTGTAGACAGCCCAAGAATACAATGAGTCAGGTGTTTTATTCCAGGTGTTTTTGTTTCTTTTCCCAGTTTATGAGTGGTGAGTATCAAAAGTGTGGAAGAGAGTTGGTTGCTTAAGAAAGGCGCCTGGATGCCACCTTTAAGGCAGCTATAGCAAAGGATATGCATAGCCAACCTTTAGGAAAGGGGATTATCCACAATTCTTTACGGCAGTAATCTTTGTGTATAAAGAGCCACATAGATAAAACGTTGTAAACAAATATTTTGTGGAATTAAAAACAAAAAGGATATGATATCCATTCATCAATTTTGTTTAGCGCTTATCCTCATTACGCTTGCTGATGCCTATCTCAGCAGTCATAGGGCAGTAGGTGGGGAACACATTGCACTGGTTGCGCTCTTTGCACCCACACCCTTTGGCCCCTCCCTCTCCCTTCTTATCATTATTTTTCTCATAGTATGAATCATGTTTTACATGTAAATCATTCCAACGCTTCAATAACACCACATTAAATGTTACAATACATTACCTTTCGAGTGAGGCCATGTTCCAAACAGCAGAAAAAGAAAACTCTATGTTACAGAGATAGCATTTCCCTCGTTTCTGCCGTTGTAGTCATATTCCTTCCCCTCACCTGCACAATTTGGGTCGTCCAATATCCGAATACTACTCCTCTTCAACAAGCAGCCATAATAATGAGCAGTAGATTCTCATGTTGCATTTAATTCAATTGGTAATTATGATATTTCAAGTTTTGTTTTGGTTCTTTTATATGCCAAGTAATTTTCGTAATATGAAGAAAAAATCCCAGTACACAGGCGACCGTATCTTGAGGTTTCACTGTATTTGATCAATTATAACGATGCGTTTCTCCTTGGTTTTTGTCGTATTGTTTTCACAAATGCGAGTGAAGTCACACTCAACAGACTGAAGTCACTGTCAATAGTATCCTATGCTGGCACGTGTGGCAACATGATACCTCTGTATTTGTGCCACATCAGTGTCATCTGAAAGAGTACCGTATTTTTTGCACTATAAGGTGCACCTAAAAGCCTTATTTTTTAAAAAAAAAACTGATGGTGCGCCTTATAATCAGGTGTGCCTTATATATGGATCAATATTGAGATTGGGATCCGTTGATGGGGAATGAAGTAAGCTTTACCTGTTTCTTTTGTGTGACTACAGTTTAACAAGGTTGGTTATATTGACATTGAGTTATTATGCGTTTGAGAGTTATTATTTGAGTTATTATTGTTATTACTTTGAGTATTACTATATTGTGATTGAAAAAGTTTGAAAATATGTCGTTAATCGAGGGTGCGCCTTATAATCCGGTGCACCTTATATATGGAAAAAGTTTTAAAATACGTCATTAATTGAGGGTGCACCTTATAATCCGGTGTGCCTTATATATGGAAAACGTTTTAAAATATGTCATAAATTGAGGGTGCCCCTTATAATCCGGTGCGCCTTATAGTGCGGAAAATACGGTATTCTCAACTGCTGGGGACATAATACAGTCAAGGGCATGCTTTTAAAACTTTTTCAATCACAATATAGTAATACTCAAAGTAATAACAATAACTGAAATAATAACTCTAAACTCTCAATAGCACAACTCGGATCCCAATCTCAATATTGATCCATACATAAGGCGCACTTGATTATAAGGCGCACCATCAGCTTTTTTTTAAAAAAAATAAGGGTTTTAGGCGCGCCCTACAGCGGAAAATACGATACAGCACTAGTCTCGAGGAATGCTTAGAATGGTTCCTCACCCAAGACCTGTTTGTCATGGGTGACCCACCAGGGTTTATAAAGCCTCATACAACTTATCTCCAAGGATCACTGGGATATACAAAGCTCTCCACCACAGTAAGTGACGCCTCGTGAAGGGTAATATTGATACCCTTAAAAATAAATTTTGCTTTTACACGGGTGTGTCTTATATTTGGAGAATTACAGTAAAGTTACTATCATTTAAGTGGAATACCTAAGTGGAATTTAATTTATCATCAAAAGCTCAACAGTGTATTATTCCAATAACTGTTATTGATCATAGAAAAGAGTATAAAAACCTCTAATAAAACATTCATAAAAGACAACTGCATGCGATGAAAAAAAATGTTCGTGCAAGCAAATACTAGAAATATTATGGTGAGGACAAATCTCCCTCAAAGAACATTTATTAATTAATCTTGATTTACTTAAGTTTCTCAGGGCAATTTTTGGTGGCAAGTTACAACCTGAAACATAATGATATACATGCGCATTTTTTGCTTTTCAACATCAACCTGCTGGATGTCCTGTCGTTACTGGTACAATGGACAATGTTCAAACATACACAAAAGGGGAGTGCTCTTCCTTGCACCACGGACCAGCCAAATCACTTCATCACATTTTAACATTTTTGTGATGGATATAGTAGCAAATCAAAACAAATGGTTAGCTATCTAACACATTGCCAAGCCTTTCAAATGACTGCAGTTGTTGTAATAGTGGAAAAGCGGCGCTTTCAACAAACTCCAAAGGGTTGACTTGAAATAACAGCCATCGGCACCATGTTTGAAGTAGAATCGCTCCTTGCAGCTAGGGGTGAAAAAAGTCAGCTGGTACCAATATCCTAGGCCTGGGGTCGGGAACTTTAAATACTCAAAGAGCCATTTAAACTGTTTCCCATAGAAACTAAATAGACGGCTGAAAAATGCTTTGGGCATCTAAAGTGAGAATATCTGTGTGTGATATAATACTATTTCATTTAATCCTGTAAAATACATATTTGTGATAATTTGTCAAATTTAAGATTGGGCTGTCCCTTGTTTTTTTTACAACCCATTATTTCTATCAATTATTTAATCGATTAAACCAGTTTCCAAATATTTTTTGCAAAGCCCCCCAGGAGGGAGAAAACATTTCATGCCCCCCCCCACCTCCTAAAGGTGACTATAAATAAAATCATTATTTGTAAAAATTGCAAAGATATAACCAAAACTATACCTTTTATTTTACGTTTTACAGGGTTTACACACATTACAGTTTAGTCTGAAACAGAAAAAATCCTTAAACTACATCAAAGGGCCTGAATAACAAAATATATCTATAATCTTATCTATACCTTATCTATAATACAAACTCTTTTGATCAACTGAGTCTGAACAAAAATGATTAAAGTAATCAATGTAAATTTATCTGGAACCTTAACAATAACATCGATATCTTAAACATAGTAACCTAAAACAAACAAAACATTCATGTTTCGTGTTTTTTTTTTTTCTAAATCGCATTAAGGAAACACACACGCACACACACTCACACACGGTTTGAGGACTGGATTAATCGAATAATCCAGGAAAAAAAATGCATTAAAGTGTATTGCAAAACAATTTCTTTTATAATTACTGTTGACTGACCAATTACTGTTTATTTCATTTTTGTCATGATTGTGACCAGGACAAACACGTAGTGAACCCTGGAACACGCTTGAAAGCGGCTTTGGTGTGGCAAAAAGGTTTATTAACCAAAAGAGCATGCAACGCGTGAAGTATCAACAGAAATTCAGCAAAGTACAACACAAATGAGAAAATATGACTCAAAGTACAAATGAAAGAGACAATACAAAAGTACAAGTAACAATCCAAGATTGAGCAAGAGGACACCAAAAAACACAAAAGTACCAATGAAGATGAATATAGCAAAAACAATAAGTGTCACAAAGCTATCTGTCACAAAGCCATCGGTCCAGCCAATCATTGCCCAACACATCTCACCCCACCTGCCAATCAGCCTTGAACAGCATCGGCTGCCACCGATCCATCACCCAGTATAAAGCCCCCGGCCTTTTCCCTTCACAATCTACCAGAGAGTCTCCATGCGTCCAGCGGAGCCTTCCAGCAGTACTTCCGACCAGTTTATCCGTCCTGCCGAAATAAGCCCCCTGCTCGAGGTCCCGTCCTATCCGCCTCCTCTCTGATCCGTCCGCCTACCGAGTCCCCTCTTTTCCGACCCAGAGAGCCCGCCACCGTGGTCCGTCCTCATCTGCCTTCGCCCCCGCAAATAACATTCAGCAAACAAACATTCTGTCTTTACCTTCACTTACCTGTGTGTGCTTTTGGGTCCTCCATCCCCGAGCCGATACAATAAAAGCATGGTAGGAAAAAGGTAACAACGAAAACACTCAGGGAAAAACACTAAGATACGAAAAAAACGAGGAACTGGAGATTGGCATTGGAGCCATATGGCTCCAGAAAGCAAAAGCGGCCGACAGTAGCTTGGGACAATGTGTTTGTTAACTATTTTTTTCTATATTTCTTTCAATAAAAGAAGAAATCTGATCGAATCACGATTGAGTGAATCATTTAATACATGTAAGGGGTTACAGTATCATAGACAGCGGAGTAACGGGTTTGGTACTATGCAAAATCATTTTGCGGACCGATCAAACCTCACTTCCTGCCCACGGGCCGTGCGTTTGACACTTCTGGAAAAATACAACAACTAAACAATACTACAAGAGGGATTTTTGCACTCACCAAACCTTTTGAAAAGCATTTTATTACTGGTTCGGTCATCATATTCCAAAGTAAAAAACTTGTGCAAATGTCTTATTTTGATAAAAAGCACTAATGACAACTGGTCATGGTTTTATGAAAGACTACAGAAATCAGGCTGAACATTTGGAAAATTCCAAGTTAAACAATAGGTTTAGTCAAGTCAAGTTTATTTGTATAGTCCTGAATCAACTCAGTCTCAAAGGGCTTCAAAGGTAAAAAAGAAATTATACAGAACATCACAAATACACAACGGCATCCCCCAACAAAGTGCCCAGAAGAAGAAGGAAAAACTCAAAAACCCCATTTTGATAAAATAAGAAACCTTCAGAAGGGACCGCAGGTGGGAGGTAGGACCGCAGGGTCAACAGGTAGCACCAGATGCTGAGGGCTAAAAATAACACACTCTAAATGATCTCAACAATCACTCGATTATTATGTTGCAGATTAATATTATGATTGATTATTTTTAAGTTAATCAATTAATTTGACCGCTCTAATTATAGCTAATCAAATAATTTGTTTTACCCGGGTAAGTTAATTTTTGTCTGAAAGTCGGGGGGGCAGCAAAAAGTCACCTACAATGGCCATCTTTATTAGAATTTTTACATCCAGGTCAGAGAAATTGGACCATCATTGAGCAAGCTTTGCATGTCTTATGCTAATGCAACAGCCAATCATCCAAGATTCTTTTTTGCACATCCCACCCTAAATTACATATTTCCAAAGTATATTTAAAAAAAAACAAAAAAAAAAACAAAAGACGTACTTTGCGTGCATGCTCTAAGTTTCAAGTGTTTTATGCATTACAAAACATATATTTTACCCAAGGCGTTACGGTTTTAATACATTTATTTTTTTGGTAGCATGTTTCCACCAAACTAATTTCTCATTCAGTCCACATGTATTTTTCATCTTTTCATCATATCACAATTTCACATTGAATAATGTGAATTTTCATTTCATTATTTTGTTACAAGCAAGGTGTTGATGGAAGTGTTCAACTTGATTCATCCAAATTTGGATGGTTTTGCCTTTAAGGATTGCAGAAAGATGTGGTTATTATACCTAATGCATAAAATAACTTAATTAAAGCCAAGTGTCATTGCAATTGATTTGTTGTTGTTTCACCAACTCCGCATTCCCACACAACCTACACTTTTATTAAATGTGATGTGAGCTGTAAACACATTTGCTGATTTTTTTTTTTTCTAATATGATAACATCCTACGTGTATCGAATGCATTACAAGATGAACCTCACTTGCATTTGTTGAATTACTAGAACCGAAGACAATGTAACAAAACATGGATGGAAAATGTGTACTGTGTACACCGGCAAGGGCTGCCAACATTCCTAAATGACAATAAGGAGTATGGCCCCCACCTAGGATCATGACAGTGTTACATTTTTTTATTTACCTATGTCAGTATTTTATCTCAGTATTTTGCCATCATCATCACAAAACTGTTTTCAAAATTCAAAATTACTCAGCACGATATTTTCCACAATGATAGCAAGATGCTCAATGGTCTGCTTCACTGTGCAGTGCATTCCGTGCAATTCCCTTGCAAGATATGTTATTGTTTCCTCTTGAAGTTTGTGAAAACTGTGACTTCCAGAATTCATGATTGTATTGTGTGCACTAACACCATGATTTGATAAAATCCTGAATCAAGACTCCCCAAAGCCGGCTGAAATCCCAGCAGCAGACTCATCCACATTCTCAATTACCGTATCAAAATTACACCAATTTTCTCCACATATCTGTGTTTGAATAACATCAATTCTAATGTGAAATAAGTCATGTGTTGTCATTTATAAGGCTTAAAATGATTATATATACTGTACCTCCAATGTACTGTACCTTGATATAGTATAGTATGGGCACTTTGTCAAGCCACCTTATTTCCTCTTTTGTCAATAACGAGGTTGCATGCATAACTTTTCTGGCGGACTTTGACCCATTATGAAAAAGGAAATATGGCTGGGAAAAAGCCGTGGGACGTGTGGTTGAACCAGTCGGCATGGATGTCGGCAGGTGGGGGAATGAACAGCAAAGCACACGCTTCCACGGTCCGATCTCACAACAGTTGTCATTTGGGTAAAGAACGTCCCAAGTAAGAGGATCAGTAAATAATCTCTGAAGACCTCCTTTTCAAACAAATTGAATGGGTCCAAAGATGACTACCGGTGAAAAAGTAATGTGGATGTTTGCACAAATGGCGAGCAGGAAGGAGAGAATGCCCCAGATTTAAATGGGAGGAGCCACAATATTTGGCGTGTCAAATAGTGATGATGACTTTTAGGGCTTTTTGACGAATTTGTATTCTGCTGTGTCAAGAAAAATAAAGCTCTGAAACTTCAAATTGTTTTATTGTTGCAACATTAGTTTCAGCATTTGCGTAATACGCATGCCTACATTGCCTTGCACTCGTCTTGATTCTGCCCCTCACCTTCACCCTTAAGACCAGTGTTATTCGGTACACGATGAAGAAATGTGTCTAAAAGTACCATAATTTCATCACTTTAATGACACACACCATGTGTTTTAATTGAACAGTCCGGATATGTGTAACCACTAGTTAGGTGTAGACTTATACTTGGGTATTTGCAAAATTCACCCAAATTGGAGTTAAAAAAAAAAGAGGGGTGGTTGACTTATGCACGTCAACTTCTAAACGTAGAAATACAGTAAATCAAGCATTTTATTTATGACTCCACATTTGAGACCGAAAATCTAAACTGCAATAATGTCGCAAATTCTGTCCTATCAGAAATAACCTCCTCTGACGTGTGCGATCAGAAACAACTTCCGCCTCTGACGTCACCGGTATCCGCGTCTTTGGTGGGAAAAAGAGTGGCACAAATCTCTGTTTAAGCTGGTTGCACGCAACCACGGAACCGGTTGCTTGGGCAAATCTCCACTTCGGCCAGAGTTTTTGAAACATTCAATTTTTATGAAAAAAAAAAAAAAAGCCTGGCCACATATAGCAAATAAGGCACAACAGAGACATTTACTGCCCGTTTGCAAGAAACCCAGCCAAATGTAGACAAGGGCGCAGATGCACTGATTTTTTATTTTTTTTTAACCTTCTATTTGCGTTTGCGTCCATGTGGATTTTGTGATTGCATTCTTTGCAGCACTTTTCTTTTTATAATGCACTTTCAATTATTATTATTATTATCAAAATCATCAGAGCCTTGGTGTGTGTGGGGGACAATACAGGTGTGCATACAGACATTGCTCCACCCATCCATCCACTCCAAGATGTGATAGAGGCTGTTTAAGCAACAATGTAGCCGCTTTTAAAACATGCACAAAATAAATAAATACTTTAGTTAGAACCATGTGACAATTATTTTAATAAAGATTTTTTAGATTTATGAGTGATCACAGGTATTGAAGGATGAAATTAACTTATTGTTTGCCAGCCCAGATAAAAGTAAAAAAAAAAAAATGGGTGATTGGGTGTATGAATGATTGTTTGTCAATGTGTGTCCTGCAATTGGCTGGCAACCAGTTCAGCGTTTCCCTGAGACAGCTGGGATAGGCACCAGTGAGCCGGTGATCTGAGGATAAGTGTTCGTAGAAATTGGAATGATGGATGTGTGTTGTACAGGCAGACAAAAGTCAGACCTGGAGGAGACATTTCTGATGAAAAGTATTTCCACAACCCAAAGTACACATTTGGCTATTAATGGAGACTGAATTGAAAAATAGGTGAAGACCTTGTAAAAATGAAAAATTTGTGACTTTTGGGTAGTCGCAGGTTTTTCCCTGTGACCTGGATGGGGGCACTTCTGTTGGGCTGGCGGAACACCATGGGGTCTTGGGCATGGGTGATAGGCTCTTCGAACTTCCTTTTTCAGATTGACAAGATTGAGTTCTGTCTTCCCTATTGTGTCAACTCAGTAAATCTGAGCACCAAATGAGTTATATACGCATGTGAACCTTCCAATACAGCCTTGTAGGCACACTATTAGGACCTATTTTCATTCTAGTTGCTGATTGATCTTTGTCTTCATGGTAAAGCCATATTTAATATAACAAATATTCCTATTACATCACCTTTTTTCATTTGAAAACCAATGATTGTACTGAGTGTGGGGTTTCATTTGGTCAGGGTATAACTTCATTTCATTGAACAAAGTGCTTTGTGGCATCCATCCAAACTTTATCTACCACTCATCCAGGGTTAGGGGTTGTCAGGGCAAGCTTTAGCAGGGAGGTCCACACTTTCCTCAACCCAGCCATTTTTTCCTGCTCCTCTGGGGGGGATTTTTCATGCCCAGGCCAGCCAGGAGACATAGCCTGTCAAGTGCGTCTTGGGTCATTCCGGAGGCCTTCTTCCAACGGTTTATGGCCAGAACACCTCACCAGGGTGGCATTTAGAAGGCATCCTGACCAGAAGCCCACACCACCTCAGCTGGCTCCTCTCAAAGTGGAGAAGCAATGAATCTACTCCAAGTCCCTCCCAGATGAGCGAGCTTCTCACCCTATCCAAGCTAGAGCCCGGAAACCCTGCAGAAGAAACTAACTTCAGCTGCTTGTATCCGGGATCTTGTTCTTTCCCTGTGGCATGTGGCAATTAAATATTTCTCTATCCCTCATTATATATATATATATATATATATATATATATATATATATATATATATATATATATATATATATACACACACACCACACACACACTGTATTTGAACTGAATGTAATTTAATGCATATGCAACATGTTACTTACTAACAATTTGTTTTTTACAGAAATTCCCCCACTGATGGCAGTGATGAATGAGACGTGGACACACCCATCATACGTGCCCCATTATCTCCTCCGCGGTGACCCCTTTGCATCAAGACTTTCAAAGGAGGCAGATATTGTTGCAGCTTTTTATATCTGCATCATAGGTATGTTTTTTTTTTACAGTACAGACGTGTATTGCTCTTGATCTCTTAAAAATATGTTCATTGAATGTTCTACATATGCAGTTACTTTTTGGGTTACTTTGAAAAATATTTACTGTAAAAGGAAATATGTGGTGAAGCAGATTTCTTTTTGACCTACCTTATTGGACCTATCAAAATAGGTCCGATGATAGAACTGCGGAGGTTCCCATAAAATCTAGAATTGGTCAAAAAAGAGAATTGGTCAAATCAAGTTTATTTGAATAGCCCTGAATCACCGCAGGCTCAAAGGGCAGGTAAAAAAAAAGAATAAAAATATGAACCCCTTCTTTGTCTTTACATCGTAGACCAGTGGTTCTTAATCTTGTTGGAGGCGCCGAACCCCACCAGTTTCATATGCTCATTCACCGAACCCTTCATTAGTAAAAAAATAAAATAAGACTTTTTTTTTACTGGTGCACGAAATGAATTGTGCATTAATATCACCTTGTTCAAAACACAAAACCAACACAGTGGGTAAAAGTACCAGTTCCCTGCCACCACGTCGTGGTCTCAAAGCGGACCGGTAGGGAGTCTCACTCAGACATATATACAGCGGTCTGATAGGGAGGTCTCACTCTGCTGCATAAACCAGCGACCTCAAAGCGTACCGGTAGGAAATCTCAGAGCAGGACGCTTTCAATGACTGTGCCCACTAACTGCAGACTAGACTGAGGGGTGAACTTCTGCGGCGGAGGCTCCACCGAACCGCTGAGACAGACTCACTGAACCCCTAGGTTTCGATCGAACCCAGGTTAAGAACCACTGTCCTAGACCGTACTGTTGCAGTAAAAATGAAGTAACAGCCTTCAATCAGTTAGTCATCCAATGTACTTTATCGCCACAATAGCAAATCTATTATCTGTACTTACAAAGCACCAACAATATAGTGCATTTATGAAGGTGGCCTCACAAGGTTACAGTACATGTTTTATTCTCAAAGCTACAAATGAATTTCAAAGAATATTTAAAAAAAAAAAAAAAAATATATATATATATATATATATATATATATATATATATATATATATATATATATATATACACAGTGATACCCCTACTTCGCGGTTAATGGGGGCTGTCAACCCCCCGCAAAGTCTGAAACCCACGAAGTAGGGTGTCAGTTCCTAAATTTCACTGTGTATATATATATATATATATGTTTAGTAATAATTAATTTAAAGTGAAATTAACTTTCATTATAGTTATTATAATTATTATAGTTTATTATAGGTATGATAATGATGTCAGGTTATGTTAGGCCAGCAGAGAAGGCCTTGCTGGCCCTAATGGCTCACCACTGATACATACACTGAAAAGCATACGTATTTATACCTCCTGTGATTTTGCAATTTCTCCTACTTAGAAAATAGGGACAGGACTGAATTTTAATCATAAATGCATTTCCACTCTTAGAAACCTAGTCTAAAAATAAAATCCGGCAATCACATTGTAAGATTTTTTTTTTTTTATGATTTATTTGTAAATTACAATGGTTCATAAGTATTTGGACCCATGAGAAAAATATTGTTAATATTTAGTGCAGAAGACTTTGCAATTACAGAGGTCAAACGTTTCATGTAGTTCTTCACCAGGTTTGCACATACTGCAACAGAGATTTTGGCCTACTACTCCAGACAAATTTTCCAGATCTGTAAGGTTTCAGGGCTGTCACTGAACAACAAGAAATTTCAGTTCCCTCCAAAGATTGTGGATTGGTTTTAGGTCTGGAGACTGGCTAGGCCACTCCAGAATCGTGATCTACTTCCTAAGCAGTCCACTCCGCGGTCATCCTGCCTTTGTGCTTCGGATCATTGTCATGTTGAAACGTCCAGCCAACACTCATCTTCAATGCTCTGACTCTGCTTAATACAGTATAGTTGTCGTGTCCCCTTTGCTGAAAAGCACCCCCCAAAGTGGGATGTTTCCACCCCTAAACCTCTTAGTAGGGATGGCGTTCTTGCAATTGTACACATCCTCCTTTTTCCTCCACACACAATGAATGGAGTTTATACCAAAGATTTCAATTTTTGTCTCATCTGACCGCATGACTTTCTCCCATGACCCCTCTGGATCATTCTGATGGTCCCTGGCAAACCTTAGATGGCCCCGCACCTGTGCTGACTTTAACTGGGTAACCCTCTGTGAGATGCATGATTTTAAACCATGACACCGTTGTGTTCTAATGAGAACAGCCTTTAACATTGTGGTTCCAGCTCTCTTCAGGTCATTGACCAGCTTCAGCCATGTAGTTCTTGGCTGACTCCTCACTTTTCTCATTCTGAGTGATGCTCCATGAGGAGGGATTTCTCCACAAGTAACCACCCACCCTACCATCCCTCTGAGCGCATTAATGTCACATGTGCACCCCACAGTCAGTCATTATCCAATTGCTGCCATGGGGAAGACGAGAGCTTTCTAAAGACACCACAAACAAAATAGTAGAGCTCTACAAAGCTGGGAAAGCTGGCATTCTTATTGCCCCCCAGCTCAGCGCCTGTACAATAAAAATGCCCACACTTGCTCTGCGCCTCTCACCACGGGCAACTCCAGAGTGGAAGAGAGTCAAACCCCTCTCAAAGAGGACTGGTACCAGAACCCAAGCTATGTGTGGAGGCGTATCCGGCTATATCTAGTTGGAACTTATCGGCCTTGCACACCAGCTCAGGCTCCTTCCCTGCCAGACAGGTGACATTCCATGTCCCAAGACCCAGCTTCTGTAGCCGGGGATTGGTGCGCCCAGGTCCCCGCCTTTGGCCACCGCCCAGCTCAGTTTGTACCTGACCCCTATAGCCCCTCCCACAGATGGTGAGCTCATGGGAAGGGGGACCCATGTCATCCTTTCGGGCTGAGCCTGGCCAGGCTCCATGGGGTCAGTCCCCGCCACCAGGGGCTTGCCAATGAGCCCCACCTCCAGGCCTGGCTCCAGAGGGGGGCCCCGGTGACCCGCGCCCAGGCGAGGGAAACTTGATTCCATTTATTTTATTCATCATCAGGGGACTTATGGGGTGTTTAGTCTGAAACCTCAACTAGGACCTGTTTGTCATGGGTGACCCTACCAGGGGCATAAAGCTCCCGACAACTTAGCCACTAGGATCACTGGAACACGCAAAGCCCTCCAACATGTTACGGTGACAGCTCACCACTCTCTTGTGGATGCGATTGCTTATTCCCATCTAGTGCCAGGAGAACACATTAAACCAACGTAAAGCATACATGTTATTGCAAGTGCTCTAGGCATTGCGGTGTGGGTTCAGTGTATTTCGTCATAGGTTTTTCTACCTAATTAGATAATTGAGTCATAGATGTAAATAAGGTTTAGCTTTGGCTGTAGAATTACGAAGTTTGATTATTATTTTCTTGGGCAAGGTTTTTTTTTCGAAGGGGTTGGGGATTTTGGCAATAACTGTTTACATAGCATGGGTATGTTAACTCTAACCTGTAATTGGTAGCCCGTGGTCACCAGTGGTCAAGGTGGTGGATTCAGCGTGACAACCACATCTTAAATGACTGCTAGTTTGTTTAGTGCAGCCATCACATAAAACGTGCAGGAACAAAAATCGATATTCATTTGCCTTGGCAGCGTGGCACTGTCCTCGACTCCTGCTGTGTTAATGACTGTTCATTTTGCACAAACATGTGCCAGTGAAAGATGTTTATTCAGAGAGGAGTGACTTAGGCAGAGAAACACATTCATCCATACCATAATTTATCATCTACAATTTTCCCCATTTAGGTCTAATATCGATGCTTCCACTTGAAGAAGGCTTCTTTACTTGTAGCTCAAACAGGATCGTCTTTCCTCTTCATCATTTTCTCCGTCCCCATAATACAAAAGTGTCATGTACGTGCGCTCGTGCTCCGGTTTGTGTCAATCTCACCCGCCCAAGTCTGATTCAACCTCTACATTACTTTCAATTAAATTTCACCCTGCCTCATCCAATCACCACTGATAAAGTTCTCCCCCAGTCACTTCATTAAGACAAACAACAACAACAACAACAACAATAATAATAATAATAATAATAATAATAATAATAATAATAATTGGAAAAAAAAAAACCTCACTCTTTTATTTTAAATTTGTTCCTGGAAGCGTATCTCAACGTAATGATTGTGAGGCGTTTTAATTGCCATCATTTTTTGCAACAACAAAATGTCATCTAAAATAAAGTTCCATTGTTAATTTCAGGACGCAGAAAAATAAACTTTTTGCAACTTACTTCCAAAATGTCATATTTCATTATATTTTATTTTACTACATTCGAAAGACTTGTGTTTATCTATAATAATAATAATGTCTGTGTAGTGTAATGAGGTGGATGGATAGATGGATGGGTGGATGGATGGATGGATGGATGGACAGTGGTTACTTCAAAACTGTAATGCATTATTTATTACTTTTTACTGTCATTCCAAAGTAATTAATTACATAGACATATATAATATTACTGTATTTGAAATGTAAGGTATTACACTACGATTACATTACTTTTACATTACTGTCACCAACATGCCTTGAAATATGGATTTTACACTCATTACACATCAAGAGGCAGGACCTTAAACTAAATTTAAATGAACTTAACAGTGCATGCTCAAAATGATACCCAAATACCTGTAAAAGTTATTGCTCCATTGGACAACAATACACCATTGTCATTTCAAGGCAACCAAATGAACTGCCTTCATCTTATTAACTGCTTCAGTTAATATTAAAACTTTAAAGGGTTTAGGAGCATTTTTTGAGGGCTACAAATTATAATGTATTGTAACACGTGTTACTCTCATTTGTGCCGAGTAAAATATTACTAATTTATAAATCTATTTATAAAATATTACTAATAATACTAATTTTTTATGTGTAGTGCCTTACACTACCGTGTTACAGCAAAAAGTAATGCATTACAGGAATTACATTACTTTTGTAATACTAATGTAATACCCCCAACACTGTGAATGAATGAATGAATGGATAGATAGATAGACATATACTTTTAGATAGATAGATAGATAGATAGATAGATAGATAGATAGATAGATAGATAGATAGATAGATAGATAGATAGATAGATAGATAGATAGATAGATAGATAGATAGATAGATAGATAGATAGATAGATAGGGAATGTGTAGAAATCTCATTCATGCTTATTTTAATTCATTTTCATGAAAAAAAAAATGTCACCAGAACACACACAATTCAAAGTTCAGTTAGTCCATAGGTGTCAAAGCCTAGTTCTCGAGGTCCAGTGTGCTGCATGTTTTTGATGCTTCCCTCCCGAGCACACATGGTTCAAATGCTTAGGATAATGTTCAAGCACTTGTGGAGCTTGTTGATGAGCTAGTCATTTGAGTCAGGTGCTGTGGGGACAGGAACCTAGAAAACAGAAAAGGCTCCGACCTTCAATGACCAGAGTTTGACACCTGTGAGTTAGCTGTGTGTGTTTTTTTTGTTTTTTTATTTACTTCTAAGGTTTTATTGATATTGAACAAGATAGAGTGGTAAGCACATCCACTTTATAGTTCCAAGTCCCGAGGTAAATTCTAACTCATTCAAACTTCCCTGTGTGGAGTTTGCATGTTCTCCTCGTGCCTGCGTGGGTTCTCTCCAGGCACTCTGGCTTCCTCCCACATGTCTCACATGTTAAAAACCTGCATGGTAGGTGTATTGGACATGACAAATTGCCAGTAGGTGTGATTATAAGTGTGAAAGTTTGTTGGTCTCTGTGTGCCCTGCGATTGACCGGCAGCCAGTTCAGGGGTTAAAGGGTCCAGCTGCTATAGAAAATGAATAGATGGATGGATGAACAATTCACATCAGACTCATTTTTATGAGCGTAATCTAGTCTGTCAGGTTGGAATTGCTGTAGCATGATGTCATTAGACCCTGGAGGTCTTCCGCTTACAATTAGATTGATTTGCATTTCGCTTGCAAACAGCCAGTCACAGTGATTACCATTTGCACTTGGCAAATGCTGACACATTCATTCAATTTGTTGGTAGTAAAACAATGAGTCTTATTTCTTTTTAAATAATGTCTTTTACCTTAATTTGTACCTGCTAATTTATGTAAATAAGTGCTTGTATGTTTAGCATTTTTACTTCATTAAACCATGACAGTGATTGGTCTCAGAAACAATGACTTCTCCGCTATGTAAGATGGTGGCTATTACCGTAATTTCCCAAATATAGGACACACCTGTATATCGGATGCAAGCTCAATTTTAGGGTCAAATTCTGGTATATACTGTTACCGTGTATAGGTCACACCAATAGTTTTGTGACAATGTCAAATCTATAGCAAAGCAGAATAAATCTCACCATTGTAAATTCCTCATGCAGTGATCCCTCGCTATTTTGCGCTTCCATTTCCGTGCCCTCAGTCTGTGATTTTTTTAGGGGAAAAAAAAAACAATGCTGTATTGCGATGACACGCTGTGATGGTTTCTTGCATGACTATAACTATAAATGCACTTGCCAATGGCCCTCCTCGGACGTGGAACTACTGCAGTACACATATTTACTTAAGTCCCAAATGATTAAACCTTATAGACTCTACAGTAAGTGGACAGTTCCCCCTTTCCTTTGAAGTCTCGCACATCTGCGGTCATATTAGCAGCAGCCTGGACGTTGAATTAAAGTCAGATCTGTACATGAACAAACATGATAACACTGGAGAGTTTACTCTTGAAATACCATTTTAGGTAAGAGATTTCCAACCGTTCCAACGTATTGATAGTGCATTTTAGTGCTTAGGTTAATTTAAACTTGAATTTGTCACCCATGGGTCCCAAGGTGTTGGTAGTGATGTTAAAGAAAGAAGTAAAAATGTGATTTATATCGAAACGAAGCTGGAAATAATCAAGAAACACAACAAAGGCTAAGTAAGCTAGGCTACCCTCACTATGGAATATGGCCATAACAAGCTCTCACGGCACTCAAAGGTAAATAAATCCTTTCTAGATTTTTTATTTATGATGTTATTTAATTGTATACAATTGTATACCTAGGGTTTTACATGCATTTGCTATTTAACACAGGTTTGGCTTGCCCGGCGTATGGCGAATTTGCTTTACGATCCCAACCACGAAGATTAAGCTCGTAAACCGGGGGCCCACTGTATGTGTGTGTGTGTATATATATATATATATATATATATATATATATATATATATATATATATATATATATATATATATATATATATATATTTATTTATTTTTTGGGAAAAGTGAGAGTGCTATTTTGCGGGTTTCACTGCGAAAACATGCAGCACACCCCAGGTCTGCTCAAATTGATAAACTAAACAGTGTTGTAATTTTGACGTCACTATGAGGTTGTCACATTAATTTTTCCAGAGGAAAACGTGGTCAGTAGATGTGTGTTTCAGAATGTGGGAGAAAGAAAACCCATTTATACACCCCCATTCATGCAACACACCCGCAGATTAAAAACCTTGAACCAAAGACATGAAATTTGGATGGTTGACTGTAATGCCTAAAAACCCATACAAAATGTAGTAAGTCACAAATACCGCAGAATGTCAGCATTAAGGAACATGTTTAACACCTTTCTCTCTCTCTTACAGGTATTATGTCGGCCACAGGAAATGGATATGTCTTGTACATGACCATCAAACGCAAAACTAAGTTGAAGCCTCCAGAGCTCATGACTGTGAATTTAGCCATCTTTGACTTTGGCATATCAGGTATCTTTCACTTTGTCTTTTTTGGTGCATCAGCTTTGAAAGACAACGTTCAAAAATTACCCAAACATATGAGTACAGTTTCGCTAAATAATTTTGCTCTCGATTTTAGTATGCATTAGAATCACAACCTATTCCAACATTTACTTAACAGGATGTGAAACAAAAATATAATTAAAAAAAATCAAATTAAGTTTTTGACTGGGTTATGAGCCGGGTCGTATTTGGGTGATGAACCACATACTCAGAATTGAACACTAATTGTTTGGTGATGAAGTGCTGGCAAGGGGAAGTGTAATTAATCCATGTCCTCTTTGAAAGTGCTTGCGGGTGCATCACAGTTCGTGAATTGAAAGCATTTTTAACTGTCAGTTGTTTTTTCCATCTTACCAGTCATATTGTTGACCTGATTTTAAACAGATACAGTATGTTTTTGTTTATTTATGAGGATCCATATATGATCAGATTGATCGAGAGATAGACACACCTCTGTTAATGGGACAATGTGTAAGACTTAGACTGTTTTTCATGAAAAGGAATCAATTAAATAATCATACATTCAAAAAACTTGCAAATAAATGTGCTCTTAACGATCAAGAGTATGTTTTTAAATATAAAATGAGCTAAATCTCACACTGTCTCTTTAAGAGCAGGATTAGAGTAGGATGATTTCAAATGAAATAAAAGCAGCTGTAGGTCATCATTCATATTTATTAGTTTGCCTTCACATGCTCCAATTTCTTAACAGGAATCGGGTGATCTGAACTATGTTTACAATTCAGTCGTGCATTAGAAACTAAAGAGAATTGATTTGGAGCCTCAAGCCTGACTGCCTTCACAAGTGTTGCATTCATCTTTGGTTTCAGTTACTGTTCAAATTTTTCATACGATTGTTGGAATCCTGTGGGAATGTAAGTCATTTAGTTTTCTCATTTCTGTTGGAGAGCTTTTGCTCATTCTGTAGCATTCTGGACTAATTGCAATCACATGGACCTTTTGTTGCATGATTCTGTGTTTATATGCTGCTTGTTTGCTTGACAAGATTAAATAATATACACCTTGCATGCCTACAAATTGGAATTCTTCCTTTACTTGTGGCCTAATTCCCATGAAACCTTGAACAACATTTTCATTGGCATTTTTTGTGCCCTCAAGGTAAAGATGGGCAACTCTTTACTTTTGCCCTCCAGGGCAAGCTTACAATATTCAGGAATGTGGCAAGAATGCGGTGGACAGCATTGCTCTTTGCTGTGCGTTTCGGCGGAAGAAGCTGGCATGCCGTAGCACACGTGACACTTTTGTGACAGAAAGTAGACCACAATCGTTTAGTCTTTTTTGCCCCCTAAGTTTATCGCAAACATATACAAAATACCGTAATTCCCCGAATATAAAACCCACCCATGTATAAGATGCACCCATAATTTGGGGGGCAAATTCTTGTATTTTCTATGTTACTGTGTATAAGACGCACCCACACATTGGCAACAGTGTAAAAACTATAGCAAAACAGAATAAATCTCATCTTCGTAAACAATAATTATAGAAACAACACAAAAATGTGTTCATATCTGTGAATTATATATTTGTTGTGCGTAAAGTTAGGTGCGTTCCAGATTTCCCACATTGTGAGCAGTCAGTGAACGCAGGGCCAGTGTAACATGAGTTGTTTTTGCTTTTCCGCGCAAGGCGGCAAAAGTTCATTTCACCATAAATATTCGATTTTGCGGCATTTATGATTCACCAAGTTTATGACTGTGTGTATATGCCAAAAGTCATCAATTAATAAACAAGTCGAATGGAATACCTTTTTGTCTGCTTGAACCGTAGCACTCGGATGCTTACCTTGCAACCCTTAATTGAATCAGCTGGAGACATCATAACTTTTACATGATCCTCTTTTTTATTAATATTCCTGTGTGTGAACGAGGTTTCAGCCTGCTAACCCTAACCCACACACACACGCACTTGATGCACTTACTATAAATAAGATTATTATCTATAAAAAGTGTATAGATATACCTAAACCTGTATCCTTTTTAAAATTCGTGCAACAACAGCCCTGCCATTGGTGTGAACCTCACAACAACTGGAGGAAATTGTCTCTTGTGCAGACACAGTCGGGACCATTGCCAATAAATCTCATTGACTTTCAGTGAGAGGCAAAGTCCCAGAACAGGACTATACACTCAGTTAATTGCAGCTATTAAATTTAATCTTCACATCATGATGGTATTTTGTACATTGATTCACTGACAAAGTTGTGGTTCAACCAAGCTGACTTTTTTGCAGACAGCAGGGGTTCAATTCTTACTGGTGATAGTTTGAATAATTTGAAGTGAATGAATGTGACACAGAGCAGCATAAGAAAGCTTTCAATTTTTTTCTCTCTACTTAAATTATATGTAGAAATGGTTTTAAAAAGTACAGCAATTAAGCGTTGTGCTCGTTGTTTGTCTCTGGTGTTGGTTAGCGGGATGTTGACCTTTTTATGCAAAAGCCTGAAGTTTAATCAATTAATCAGAGACAGTTTTTGTGGAGGGTTAAAACCCTCCAAAAGAATCCACCCATGTGTTTGCCTCTCAGCTAATTTCCTAGCAGTTTCTGCTCACAAGAAATATTTGTTGAATATATTGCCTTGTGACTGATGACACCATATTAACAATCAGATTCAATGAATTGATTCAGATTTGACCGCAACATAAACCCTGATAAATATCAGAATGTTCCTGCTTGCACACATTCAATGACTGCTTTAGGAAACATGATTGCTGTTTCAGTCTAACAAAAAACAACTTCCACTGAAATATTTAGGATACAGGGTTTCAAATCATCTTTTGTTGAAGAGATGTATCGACAAACAGCAAAAAGCCATCACATTTTACACGTACTATATTGAATCATAATCCCACTGAGTCAAAATGTTCCTTTTCCTTTTCTGTCCATATCGAAAATGGGACTGACTGGCAAACTTGTTCAAAACTACTTGCATGTATTGTATTTCTCCAAGTACAAGTCGACCTCGTTTAAAAGCCGACCCCCCTCCTTTTTTTAAAATTCAATTTGGGTGAATTTTACAAAAATGCGATTAAAAGTCTGACTTTAGTGGCAACATAGATCATGACCATCTAATTAAAACACACATGCTTGTTGAAATGACAAAATTACAGTACTTTAAGGTGCATGTCTTCAGTGCATATCGAATAACATAGGCTTGTGGTTATAGGGGTGGAGGAGGTGGCGAGGCAATGAATGCGTGCGTGTAGACGCAAATGCTGAAACTAATAATGTTGCAAGAATAAAACGATTTGAAGTTCCAATGCTTTATTTTTTGACATAGTTGAATGTAAATTCATTTAAAAGCCCTCAAAGTCATCATCACAATCCGACATGCCAAATAGCTCCTCCCATTTAAATCCTGGACGTCCTCTCCTTCCTGCTTGTCATTTGCTCAAACATCTTCGGTACTCCTCCATGGGCAGTCATCTTCGGACCCGTCCAATTTGTTTGAAATGGAGATCTTCGAAGATGATTTGCTGATCATCTTACTTGGGACTGTCTTGACCCAAGGGACAACCCTTGTGATATCAGAGCGTGGAAGTTTGCCCTTCACAGTTTGTCCCCTCACCTGTCGACATCCATGCCAGCTCGTTCAAGCACAGGCTCAAGGGCTGGATACTAGTCAAGCCATCTTTTCCTTTTCATAAGGCATCAAAGTACGCTAAAAAATGATTGCACACAGCCTCGCGGTTGACAACAAAGAGGCAATCAGACAGTGCTTGACGAAACTGCATTTGAAAGTGCCAAAACAGCTCAAACGGATTCATACTATTTAGAATTAGAGGTATGTATAATCATTGTAAGCCTTGTAAATGACATGGCATTACTTATTTCGCTTTCAAATCAATGTTATTCAAATTGGTCTGGTTTTGAGATATACACGTATAAGTCAACCCACCCAAAATGGAGGTTGAAAACGAGGGGAAAAAAACTCATCTTGTACACGATTCTTATAAGCATTGGGATGCTCATTTACTACAATTTAAAATAATGTAAAAATGACAAAAGAAGATAAAAAGAGACTGATCCCTTTCCTGTCGGCTTCTGTGCTACATCGCTAGCTGTGCCATGATGTCACCACGAAGCCCATTCTGGAAAGGCAGGACACACAAAAATAAACTGTGGAGGAAATTCAACAATTGCAAGCGGTCTTGTCATGGTTTGTAAACATGTGTGACGCACGACTTTAACTGTAATTGTAACCTTTTACTTTGCTGCTGATGAATGGTGTTTGATCGTCACAGATCTGGTGATTATTTAAGCATTAAAAGTGGTTTCTCCCAATGGTGGGTCCAAATTCCATTAAAGCAAATTTGGGCTGGATTCAAAAGCTTAACAGGCCCCCTACTTTGCCGATGCCTGCGCTAACCACTGGTTCTGTATAAATATTTCTTCCTGGTTTGTAACTACGAAGAAATATTAATACAGAACAGAACGCAAAAAAAACAAAATAAAACAAAATAAGATAAAATACAAACACAATGTGTAAAAACTCTAATTCTCAAACGTATATTACTCAAAGACATTTTACATTTGGGCTATGGTTTTTCACATATTATTTTGGTACTGCAATTTTCTGTGAAATGTTCGATATATTGTTTGACTTATTATTGTTTCATCTTATTTTATACTGTAAAAGCTATGAAATTTATAGCTAGCTTTTAAATGTTTTTTTAAAAACATATTGTTTTTATGGGAAACAACTTGTTCCACAAAACAAAACTTAATAGAGTGTTTTCACTTCATCTTTCACACTCTCAGTGCGTTGAGGTTCCTTTCAGTATTTAGTGTCAGTATTATACCTGACTGTACATGATGTTGTGCATCCTTCCATGTTGTAACTAGAGCTTGTGGATTGGAGCTACACACTGTGCGTGATTAAATCACAGGTGTGAAACTCCAGTTCTCAAAGACCGGTATCCTGCATGTTTTCCGCGTTTCTACCTATGACACACCTGATTAAAATGATTAGCTCATAGGTAAGCTCTGCAGGAGCTTCAAAATTATTCTAATCATTTGAATCAGGTATGTCGATGAGAAAAAAATGGAAAACATGCAGGATACCGGCCCTTAAGGACTGGAGTTAGACACCTGTGATTTAATGAGTCAGAATGTGTAGCACTGTGACTTAAAGTCAAAAGAGTCTGACTGCACCATAAATGACTGATTTTTGCCTCATTGCTGATGCATCAATCAGTTGTAATTCTTCAAATAATAACTAGCTTTTGTCAGATGGAAATTTAAAAGAGGAATGACGAGACTTGGTATATATTTTTTCATTTTCGGTTGCAAATGGCTTAACACTTGATCTAACCAGCGCAAAGGAAAAATTAATTGAACAAGAGAAATGTTTCTCCAACATTCACATGATAATTCACCATTTCAAATTTGAATACAGAATGCAGCTGTCAAATCTGATTTCTTTGAAGCTCGACAGCAACCATAGCCTAAGGCTCTGTCAAACAGGATACAGTACATGTTAGTAACGATGGGAAGTTCGGGGTGATCACGGTCTTGATTGTCAGCTTTTCACGCTTAAATGAAAATGCGCTCAAATTTTATGTACTTGCTAGAAAACCTTTGTCTGCACACTACATTATGTTTTTGTATATCTTATTTGTATTAAACAAATATAAACTTATTATTCCAATACACATCTTTTATTCACCCAAAATAGACTCTGAATTTGCAGTTCAAACAAAGACATTCAATGTGAAGTCATGTAAAAAAAGATAAAAACAACGCACACACACCCACACATAAAAAAAATAAAACTATCCATTCAATACTTCATTAAATAAATGTCATGATATTTAAGTCAAATCAAATGAAAAATACTTTTTAAGATATTTCATAGTGACCTATAGTTCTCTCTTTATGAGCACAGCCAATATGAAATCATTACTACAAAGATTTGCAATCAAGGGTTCATCAACATAGTCCCTGTGACTTCCCCTAGGACCACTTGAATAGCTGCTCTAAAAATAGATCACCTGTGACAGGGTTAGGGCTATGTTGGGATTTCCCATTACTGTTGCAGAATTACTGTAATTCCCCAAATATAAAACACACTTTTTTTTTTTTTTTTTACAAAAAATGAACGCCAAAAGTGTGCGTGTGTGTGTGTCTTATGCACGGTAACTTAAAAGTTGGATTTATTTTTTTATTTTTTATTTTTTTACACCATCCGAGGAAGACTGATCTTTCAGCCACATAAGGTGAGTTTTGACGCACAGATGTGCATTTTTATATCAGCTGCATTCTTACTTACAATAATTACCGTAACGGGATGAGCTAGAGGGGACTTCAGTTGGCTGTTAGCATGGTTAGGATTAGCACCTGTTGCAACTAACAGCAGCTTGTGTTAGCTGGGTTTTTACAGCATTATTTTTAATCAAATAAGCGAGCAAACTGAACCAACGTCTGAGTCTATCCTTGTGCATACACAATACAGTGGGCCCCCGTGTTACGAACTTAATCCGTTCAGCGGCTATGCTCGTAACTCGAATTGCTCGTATGACGGGTGATCCAAACCTATGTTAATTAGTGAATGCATGCAACGCGTGCAAAAACCTTAGGTAAAAACGTCACGACTTTATACACATATTAAAAATTAGTAACAATCTACTGTACAGTTAAATTAAATAACATAAATAGACAAAGGAAAAATTACATTTACCTTTAGGGCGACGTGACTTGAGCTGGTGGTGGGTGGAGGCAAAGGGGAGCAGAGACGAACCCGCAGAATGTTTTTATTTATTTTCTTAAACAGAACTTTTCTCAAACGAGAACAAATTACCGGCGATTTCCTTCTCTTTAATCCATAATAGAAGAAGCCTCTCCATTTTGTTGTTGATCAAGGTCCATCCCCTGGCAAGGAAATTCTTGCCCTTAGAAGATTGCTGAGCGGTTACGGCCATACTCAGGAGCAAGGTTAGCTATGCGTGCGCCTCCTTCGTATTTTTTTATTATCTCCTGCTTCGTTTCTATTGTCATCATCCTCTTACTTCTTTCTTTACCACCACTTGCAATTTTAGAAGCCATGTCTAACAGATAAAGTTTGCAAAGTCTTCACAACACAGCGACCAGCTGTGCCATCAAGCGAGATGAAGGCGTTCGGCCAATAGCATATTGGCATTTCTGTGATTGACGTGACGCCGGCCAATAGCATATCCGCATCTCTGTGACTGAGACCGTGACTGTGACCTCATAAAACCAATAGCATTTCGCCGTGTCCGTGACATGCGAGACTAGTTGATTTTGTTGATGCAGCTAAGCGGTCCACGAACAGTCCACGTTCGTAAGACGAAAAATTCAGGGAGTTCGGAAACCAGGGGCGCACTGTACCAGATTTTGACCCCAAAATTAAGTGTGCGTGTTTTATATATTGTAGATGTGTTTTATAAAGCGGATTAAGGCGGATTAAGGTAATCTTTTCCTGCTGTGTTAAATCTTGGTGGATAATAATTTGTGAGAAATCAGTAATGTTATCAGTGTCTTCACATGAACGATCAATAATGTCATTTTTCCAGAAGTGTGTTTCAAACTGGTAGGACTTTGCATTAATAGGTACCTATAACAAATGTTGTAGATACTAATATCCTTCAAGAGCATATAATTTCTGTCACAACGGGGGTGAGGCTCCGAGTCTAATAAGTGGTGGGCCCCAAGCAGACAAGACGCAGGTGGATGAAATGAGAAAGGTTTTATTCCAAACTAATAGAGCAGGTAACACACGAACAAAGTATCAACTCAAAATATGTAAGAGCAGTTAGAAAGTACAACCAAAAGCGACACTATAAAAACAGTGTAAATAGATAGTAAAAGAAAAAACGCACGCACTATAATTGGAGGAGACGGATCGGATTGGAGGGCGCTGTTAGGATACGCGGACGCTAAACATTAGCGGGGGTGGGGGGGTACTCGGACGCAATTTTACAAGGATTTCGCGGGTAGCTACAACCGTCGCAATAAGCAATAGCCCGGCGTCCTTCTGAGGTTTTGGCCAACCTCATATAGTGGGTGGCTGATGCGATGCAGGTGCGCACCCGATGGCTCCGCCTCCTCCACTCATCGTGACAGCAAAAACACGGATTAGGTGTGGCGCGTGACAATTTCCTCCTCTATTGTTGTTATATGCATTTATACTACAGTCGAAGTGACCACCCTCATGAATTTACATTAGCTGTTGTAGAAATCACCGAAGTGTATTGATCCAACCTCACCAGGGCGTTGAGCATACTGACACTTCTGGTGACATTTGTTGACAATTTAACTTAATTGATGTGGCAGACTGGTTAGCACATCCATTTCACAGTTCTGAGGCCTCCGGTTCACCTCCGTCCTTGCTACTCATTTTTCCAAAATGATTGCCATCACATTACAAATCTATTCACATCAACACCCCCCCATTGAAGAATCATATTTAATCGCTGATTACGGACACTACGAAAACAGAGCAACACTGTCATTGTATGATATGGTCTTTGCGAGTTGCCAACATAAGATGCATGGTACATTCAGATGTTGTTGGACAATTCATAGTAAAACAGAAAAAAAGGCCATTGATTCATTAAACATTAATAACAGAAATAATAATAACAATAATTGTTATTAATTGTAGCAATTAGCTTGTAAAGAATTCTTCACAAAATTAGAAAAAAAATAGTAAATGATTCATAAAACTCCTCTGGAAATAAAAAAACAAAAAGAAAAGCCTTTCTCTGAAATGTGGTCCCACACATGAAGCACAGAGCTAGGTGGACTAAACAACTCCGGCACCAGTCCATGAGCCAGCAAATGAGTTAGCTAGTAGAATATTGCATGCTATAGTTGTAGAAATGGGCCAAGTTATATAACTGAAGTACCGTATTTTCGGCACTATAAGTCGCACCGGATCATAAGGTGCACCATCAATTAATGACATATTTTAAAACTTTTTCAATCACAATATAGTAATACTCAAAGTAATAACAATAATAACTCAAAAATTAACTCTAAACTCTCAATAGCATAATAACTCAATGTCAATATGAGCAACCTTGTTCAACTGTAAACACACAAAAGAAACAGGTAAAGCTTACTTTACCAGTTCATTCCACATCTACGAATCCCAATCTCAATATTGATCCATATATAAGGCCCACCTGACTATAAGGCGCACCATCAGCTTTTAAAAAAAAATTAGAGCATTTAGCTGCGCCTTATTGTGCGGAAAATACAGTACCTTGCTATTGCAATAGCAACAGATTAAAGAATTCTGCTCATTTCTAAACCAACACATTGGCAACAATGTAAAAACTATAGCAAAACAAAAGAAATGTTATCTTTTGTAAACACTTCATATTTTCTTCGTTTCATATCTGCAATTTATATATTTGTTGCATGTTAAGATAAGCGTAATTCACATTTCCCGCATTGTGTGAGGTCACTGAACAGTGTAATGTTGAATATACACGAAGGAGTTGTTTTTCCTTTTCCTCGCGACAAGGTTCAAGTTAGAGTTTATGATTTTGTGTGTATGCCAAAAAATCGCAATGAATATAAGAGTCAAATAGTATACCTTCCTGTGCGTGAACAAGTATGGACAGTGGTTCAGTCTGCTCGCTTCTTTTATTGAGAACAATGCCGTAACAATCTCAGCTAACACGAGCTGCTGTTAGCTGCAACAGACACTTGCTGCTAACAGCCAACTGACGTCCATCCTCCTGCTTGTCCCATTATGGTAATTAATCTAAGTAAGAATTCGGCTGATATAAAAATCGCACATCTGCAATCATACAAACTCAGCTCATTTGGCTGACGGATCAATTTTTTCGAATGGAGTCAAAAAAAAAAAAAAAACCTTTTTAAGTTACCAATTATACGACGTGCTCATAATTTTGGTCTCCATTGTGGAGTGTGTCTTATATTTAGGGAATTACAGTATATAGAGGGGGAAGGCCAACTCATGCCAAGACCTCAAGTATGTAAGACCACATAAGTATGGAACTACTGAGAACATTAAAAAACTATTTCACTGCATCACATCAGTTCAGTACTAAATGCTTCTCAGTCTTAGCTTATATTTTTAGCGCTTAACTTTGTACAGATTTTGTTCAGTTTAGAAACAAATGTGACTGCAGGGTTTTAAAAAAAAGCTGTTATTTTGAAAATAGAAGCTTATTCAAAGTCTTTGCCCTTGAGACAGTTTGCATTTTTCTCACATTGTAAAGTTAGACATGTTCCTTTACTTGCCCTGCAGCAAACAGCAGGAAATACCGAGATATTCAATACAACTGACTAGAGAAATAAATGCAGCATTTTTCCGTAGATGCTAAAGAAGCTGGTCCTTCGAGGAAGTGCAGGCGGCTCTGTCTTTTTCTGCACTGTGTATTGGTGTAGGCAGTAGAGTCAACCATTTCCTTCAGCTGTGTGTAGTGCTCGGTACTTTGTCTTAAAAGTTTATTGTACCGTGATACAGCAAAGGCGTGTTGCGATACGTATTGCCATACAGTATATGGGCAGTATTTGTTAAAAATAAAAAAATCTTTAGCAATAATGACTGAAAATAATCATAAGGAAGTTAATTAGGATAGATAAATTCAATTTATTCTTATTCAGAAGCCACACATGATTGATATTTATGAGCACACATTTAAATCTATTTAAAAAAAAGTAGTATGTCCATATTTTTTTTTTATTTCAAGCATGCCCTTGACTGTGTTTACATGTCCCCTCAGAGTTGAGAATATTCTTTCAGATGGCATTGATGTGGCAGGAATACTTAAGTTACACTTTGCTAAAAGTTCCAGCATGGAATACTGGTGACAGTGTTCTTCAACCATAAGCCTAAACAGATCTGTGATGTCACTCGCATTGGTACAAAAAAATTCGACAAAAACCAAGAAAAGTTCTCTCATTATAAATTATCAGTGAAACCTCAAGATACGGTCGCTTCCATACAGGTTGTTTTTCTTCATATTACGAAAACTACTTAGCACATAAAATAAACAACACAAAATAAAACAATACAAAACTTGAAATCTCAAAATTTGAAATTAAACACAACGTGAGATTCTACTGTTTGTTAATATGGCTACTCAGATATTATTGCGCTTCTCGGGAACACTTAAAGCAGCTTACTACGGATGACTTGAACACTGTGCAGAAGCCAGAGATATTACTACAGGGGCAGAAAGGAAGGAAATGCTATCTTCGTGTCATATAGTTTTCTTTTTCTGCTGTTTGCCCTCCTCCTCTGCCGCCACTTTTGCTTTGGAACATTGCCTCACTCGAAATGTAATGTGTTGTTACACTTAATGTGGTGTTTTTGAAGTGCTTGGAATGCTTTACACATAAAACCCGTTTTATGATATGACAAAAATCATAATACAAGAAACAACCCCAGAGTGGATTGATTTAAAAAAATGAAATATTACAAAAATAAGGCGTTTTCAAAACTGATACGTGACATATTGGAAACTGAATGCTTTATTGCAATACAGTACACATACGTATTTGTATCCCAATATATCGCTATTATCTCCATAATATCTATCTCTAATAGAGTTGTTATGAACAGGTCTGACCTCGTAAACAGGTTTGGACCTCCTTATTTTCGCTTCTTGTTCTTGGGGTATTGAGGTACAGGTCAGTTGGAATTGTGCACCAACAGGAAAGTTCAGAATCACTGCTCCATACCCCTCCAGTTCTCATTCCTGGATACATTCAATTATCAGAAAGAATGAGTTTTCTGAGAGTTGTCTGATGTGCATGGTGAGCAGGACTGGCAAAACCATTTTCTGCTGTGTTGCTCCCATGTTCTGATCGCCTTGTCCATCTTGCAGTCCTAAACCTCACACTTTTAGGTCCGCCTTTTAGATAATCAGTAGTCCTTACCAAAGGTGCCAGTTTTCTTGCAGAGGGGAAATCAAAGGAAATGTCTAATCATCAATTATCTAATTCATATCTGCAATCCAAGCAATAGTTTTTTTTTTCATGCAGTAAAGCTTTGTTAAGGCAAATCCTTAGATTGTTTATTTTTTTTCAGTTGTCACTGTGGTCCTAATCTAATGATTTTCATGGCAACAGCATGCTTACTTATTCATAACATTATCTGATGTTATGATGGGATAAAGTTTTTCCAACTAATGTGGAGTGCATGCAATGATGTAGGTCAAGATGGTCAGGTCATCCAACAACCCACATGACAGCTTTGATGATCACGATCATTGATGAAGGGTGGTTGGGAGATGGAACAGACTGCTAGTAACCACTTTTCTATAAACGTGTTGTGTCGTCTGTTGTCTGTTAGTCTGTTCAGATTAGGTCTGTATTGCTCATTGGCACATGAATGCAGTTAAAAGATGTACAGATGAAAGAATCTGATCAGATCTGAATGCCTTGGGTGTAGGTCCAAGTCTTTCCCTGTTTAAAAGTGTTGATGTGATGTCCCACAGTGCAATTGTGTTCTAAGATACAATCCTAAAAACCTTGCTCATCGGCCACTGTGGTGATGTCATTTAATTAAAACAGGGATTCTCAAATATTTTGGAGGCAGGGACCCCTTTTAGAAACCAAATTTTCCAAGGACCCCCATGGCAAATATTTGCGGAAACAAAACAACAACAAAAAGTAATTTAAGCCAAACATAAGTGCCCTTTTTCATCACCATCGCCATGACCGTGCTGACAATTATTATTGTGGTGACAATGCTGCGCTATCGTAAGCCTAGTTCAGTAGGACCGGTGGACCTCTACGGCAGAGGCAAAAAAAAAAAAAAAGTCTGCGGCGGAGGCTCCACCGAACCCCTGAGACCGGCTCACTGAACCCCTACGGTTCGATCGGACCCAGGTTAAGAACAACTGTCCTAGACCATACTGTTAAAAATTAAGTAACAGCCTTCAATCAGTTAGTCATCCAATGTACTTTATCGCCACAATAGCAAATCTATTATCTGTACTTACAAAGCACCAACAATATATTGCGTATATGAAGGTGGCCTCACAAGGTTACAGTACATGTTTTGTTCTCAAAGTAGACATACTGCGAACAGCAAATTAGTGTAACTTTTGTTAATTTAGTTGTGTCAGTGGTACAGCTCATTCCTTTATATTGTAAAACAGTAAAGAAAATAAAATACACCAAACATAACTCAGGTAAGTTCCACATGCAAAACCTAAAAACCTTACTAAATGTACACAAATTGCTTAGATTAAATCAATCATATAACTGAATTACAAATTATATTCCTTTCAAAACAAAACTTTAATTAGATGCAAACAAGCACGATTATCAATACAAAACCTTTGTATATGCTAACATCTACCAAAAGGAAATATTTAGCACAAACAAAAATGCTAACGAGCTAAACACATACGACGCAAAAATATATATAATATGCTGAAGATAAAAGCCAACATTACCTAGCATGTTATCTCCAGTCATAAGTTGGACCAACTAGCGCGGGGATCACCAATTTCGGTCCTTGAGGGCACCTGTCGAGCATTTTTTCAGTGTAACCCTCCTCTGCTGAACCTGCTTCAAACCTCAATTTGAGAATGTTAGGAAAAACCCCGAGACACGAGTGGGTAAGGGACCCCGACACGACACGCTGGGTTCAGCTTCAAAAATTTATTAACAAAAAGCGCACGGCAAGCGTGGGGAGAAAAAGGAGAAACAAAAGTAGAGACCAAACGGGTCTGAATGACAAAATAGTCTGGCACGAGGGGACGGGGTCAGCAGGAGAACAATCAAAGACTAGGAACAACAAAAAGAGGCCCGGAGGGGTAGCAAAAGGTAAGTGAGCAACGAAGCAAAAATGCAACAGGCAAGGTACCAAAACAAAACGTGCGACTGCGGAGACTCGAGACACTGGAACAACTAGGGCTTCGATAAAGGATGGCTCAAGGAATAACCCGGCAATTGTCCTCCTGTGCCGGCCGCCTTAAATAAGGCCTTGATGACGATGGTCTTCAGGTGTGCAGCCGGTGACCCCGCCCTCTCGTCGTGGCAGGAGGACCTCGCCTACAACAAGAAAGACATGATGAGCCAGGGATGTGACAGAGAACCACTGAATTAAAAAACAAGCACCATACCTCTTGCTTTATTGTCCTAATTAAAAGTCAAAAGTTGACATTGTCAATCATCAGCTCCTTTCAGAATAAAATATGACTATTGTGTAGTTCATCTGATAATGAATGGGCAGAAAATTAATTTAATTGATTTGAATGTTGATATGGTAAACTGAGTAAATGTGCTTAAAGCACTTTCAAATGGCTCTCATTCACCCAGTCATACACCGATGTAGGCAGCTATCAGGCAGGGCAATGCATTGCAAATAAATCTTCTTATCTTTCAGGTGTTTCTACACATGACTAAAAGAATATTTTTCTAATGCTGTTAAATTCAAGTGCCTGTTGAATATCTTTAACAGTAGTCAGTATGTCAACAAAGGTATGTTTAACCTTATCTTTAAATGGAAACAAACAAAAACGTTTATTTTGCAGCTGTAGGAGAGGATAGTGATTGCTACTCATTTTGCTTCTTGAAAATGTATCCCATCAGTACTTTGGCATTCTTGTCCAGAACACATTGTACTAATGTAAACCCAAACATATGAATGCGTATCTGAGTATTTTAAAAAAATAAAAACACTAATCTTTTTCCCCATATCTTTGCCCTTTACCCTTCTTCTGTTTTTCTTTTTCTTTTATGCATACTTATGCATACTACCATCAATACTTCCTTTTTTCTTTTACATCCTATATTTCACTCTCCCTATCCTTTAGTGTCAGGAAAACCCTTTTTTGTTGTTTCTAGTTTCTCCCATCGATGGTTGTTTGGATGGGAGGGCTGTCAGTTCTACGGCTGGGCAGGCTTTTTCTTTGGATGTGGTAGCCTTACCACGATGACCATGGTCAGCCTGGATCGATACCTCAAGATCTGCCATCTCAGATATGGTATGTGTTTGATATATTTTGGTTGTTGCTGATATTAACTCAGAAAGATCACCAATTAACTTGTATTCATATATTAAGATGTTTACAACTCATTAGGCCTCATTATATTTCTTTTTTTGTCTAGGGACATGGCTGAAACGGCATCACGCATTTCTCTGTTTGACCTTTGTGTGGATGTATGCCGCCTTTTGGGCCACAATGCCTCTGATAGGCTGGGGAAGTTACGCCCCAGAGCCATTTGGGACCTCCTGCACCCTGAATTGGTGGCTGGCGCAATCCTCTATATCCGGTCAAAGCTTTGTAATGTCTATCCTCTTCTTCTGTCTTGTCCTGCCAACTGGCATTATTGTCTTTTCCTATGTGAGGATTGTCTTTAAAGTCAAGTCCTCTGCGAAGGAAATCTCCAACTTTGATGCTCGAATCAATAACAATCAAAATCTTGAGATAAAGCTCACAAAGGTATGTGGTACAAACCTATTTTTAAACATCATTATTAGGACGTATTACAGCAAGTCTAAGTCACATGTATGTGTTGAAACCTAGGTGGCCATGCTGATCTGTGCTGGCTTTTTGATAGCCTGGATCCCATATGCAGTTGTGTCAGTGGTGTCTGCGTTTGGGGAGCCAGACTCAGTGCCCATACCCGTGTCTGTAATTCCAACTCTGCTTGCCAAGTCCTCAGCAATGTACAACCCCATCATCTACCAGTTGGTGGACTTAAAAAACTCCTGTGCACCCTCCTGCATGAAGGCTCTGGGGAAACGCCGGCATTTTCGAAAGTCCAAGTAAGGGTGTTTCTTTGGTCATATAATTTTCCCCCTCTTTCTTTGACTGTGTGTGTTGTGTTTGTTTTATGCACACTAATCAAAGTATGTTTTTTTTTTTCTTATATTGTTGCAAATGCTGAAGCACTATGTAAAAAGAATGGTTATTTAAACTTTGGGGTTTAGGCTTCATGTTATCTGTCGACAAATTACCATATTTTCCGCAGTAAAAGGCACACCTAAAAGCCTTAATTTTTTTCAAAAGCTGATGGCGCGCCTTATAATCAGGTGCACCTTATATATGGATCAATATTGAGATTGGGATCCGTAGATGGGGAATGAAGTGATAAGGTAAGCTTTACCTGTTTCTTTTGTGTGTTTACAGTTGAACAAGGTTGGTCATACTGACATTGAGTTATTATGCTATTGAGAATTTAGTGTTATTATTTGAGTTATTATTGTTATTACTTTGAGTATTACTATATTGTTATTGAAAAAGTTTTAAAATATGTCATTAATTGAAGGGGCGCCCTATAATCCGGTGCGCCTTACATATGGAAAAAGTTTTGAAATATTTCATTAATTGAGGGTGCGCCTTATAATCCAGTGCACCTTATGTATGGAAAAAGTTTTGAAATATGTCATTATTTGAGGGTGCGCCTTATAATCCCGTGCGCCTTATACATGGAAAAAGTTTTGAAATATGTCATTAATTGAGGGTGCGCCTTATAAACCAGTGTGTCGTAGTGCGGAAAATAATCAGAAAATGACATGCATGCCACTCATTGACCTTTATTGGCTGTTGCCACACAAATGTCCACCTCATGTGATTGAGTAAATATGCTCACAGCTGATTTTTATAATCAACAATCAATGGTGTTGATTTAGTCTTCTGGTCAACAACAGCAATAAATGATTTACATATCACTTACTTTTTAAGATCCATGTTCAATTGTTGAATGGTTCAATTTCACTTTGGGTATGTCGTGTTGGGGCAGACACATCAATTCTGATCTGTTCTTTTTCCACTGAAGTATCATTGGCAGCTATCCAATACGCTTCATATTTTTATCCCTATTTACAAAAGGCCAAATACCAGTCTGACGATTCGTGAATGATTGTACTTTTTATATCCCTATGCTACCAATAATTTCAATTTTCAAAAATAATTCAAGTTCAAGAGTTTTATTGTCACATGCATAGTAACACTACACAGAAATCCTTATTCTGTTCACTTCCCCAAGCAGACTTGCATAACACACAACAGAGCAAATAATAAAGTAGGCAATAAAAAAAACAAAAACAAAAACAAAACAATAGCAGGGCAATAAGGGCCGTGTTAATGAAGCACTACTAATAACCATAATCATTGTGTCGTGGTATTTTTTTTTCTCTATGTTTCTGAGGTTCTTGCAGTCAATAAATTCTGGGCTTGAACGTGTGGAGTCTATGTGCATGCCTAGATTTTCTTCCGGTACTTAAGATATTGTTGATTGATTGGCAACTTACTTTAAATTGTATATACAATAGGTGCAATCGAATGATGTCATTATTGTACGTACTCTGTAACTGAATGGATTTAGTCCACAAGTCACCACTGTACAATGAATGGAACTGTGTCTGCTGTTATGGGAATGTGTGTCCTTGGATGGTATGAGCCCACAAAAACAATATTCTCTCCTGCCTCCGTCTTATTGCCGAGGTATTGCCAGAGCAACTGAAAACTTTCTACATTTTAAGTAAAGCTGGCAGGGAAATTATGTGTGGAATATGCACGCTGTGATATGAGAAAAAAAAAAAACTGGCCAAAAATTCCATCTACAGGTAAATTACCCATTGCAGTAATCAGAACTGTCACTCTTAGAGAATTTTATGAAAGGAAATATGGTCTGGCGGCATGGTAGAAGGCTGTTTAGCATGTTTGCCTCACAGTTCAGAGGTTGGGAGTTTGCTTCCGGTGCCGGCCTTCTAGTATTCAGTATGAGGGATGTGCAGACTCTCGATATACCTGCGTGGGTTTTTTCTGACAAATCTCATTTGTTGAAATGTATATGTTAGATAAGGTAAATTGGACACTCTAAATTATCCTTAGCTGTGTTTTTCAGAGTAAATTTTTGTTCATCTTTGTTTGCCCTGTGATTGGCTGGCATCTAAATCCGGGTGTGGATCTGCCTAATCTCCTAAACATCCTGGGAAAGGCTGCATCACAGCCACGACCCGTGAGAGGATAGGTAGTCAAAGATAATGGATGGACAGATGGATGGAATGTTGTCTAATTCTATGGCGCATTAGATGTTACAAGTTTCTTGATGAACAACGACATCTTCAGGCATTACGTGTAATTGCAACCTTGACCGGACGCTTGTTTTGCCTTAATAGCTACTGTATTTATAACGTGAGGTGTATTTTGTCCAATAAATGTTTGTTTTTCTTACCTTTCGAGTAAACGTGAAGCCAGGGGTGAGTCTGCTCAAATCAGGCTGTTCTGAGCCTTTTAGATTGGTCAAATGCAAATCCAACAATGTTTTTTTTCTTGGTCATATTCTGCAATGAAGTGGGAATTTTTACTTTTCCATCCTGCTACCGAGAAAAGTACACTCAAAAGCCCCTCTAAACAGGGAGGAATTTGCAAAATTACAAAGAAAAGGGCCCCAACTTCATAAAATACAATGTATCACTATTATCCATCATGCCTGCCTCGACCACTTTGAGGTCAGAACTTTCACCTTTCTTGGTTGCAGCATTTGTGCCTGCGGACTGAGTTTGTATTTAGTTTGTATTGAGTTTGTAAGTACTTAGTAAATAAGCTGATTGCGGTTGCTGCTGTGTCAGGGCTCTTTGTACACATCAAGGCATTGCTCGAGCACTTATTGATGGAAAATACGAAATTCTCTATTGCACCTTTAAACAGTGTGATGTGTGTGTGTGTTTTACTGTAATTTAGTTTCTTGATTTTTTTTTAATTAATCTCTGCTTCATTTGTTTACAGGTTATACACAATTTCTGGCTCTCTGAAGGACACACGAGAGGCTAAAGAAGCTCACGTTGAAATGTGAAAGAGACAGAATGTGTGGCCTGCTTACAATATCATTCTTGGGACAGATTGTCTTCTTTCCTGTCCTCTGTGCCCATTCGTACGCTGCCTGTCATCTGCAATTACTATACCAAGCTCTTACCATGAACCCTAAATCATGATTACGTCAAACCACCTGTTTCCCTTCCAATACAAAATGTACTTTCCAAAGAGGTTGCAGTGGGGGTGCGATGTGCAGGTGGTGTCATTCAAGTGTGCAGTATTATGGGGAGGCATCAATTTTATTGAGATTGAATGACTGTCTCCTTGACAAATATTGACTCAGGAATGTAGATGTTTTGCAAGTATAATATAGGGAGTTTTTTTGGAAGCGTAATGTAAGGTATGAACCAATCAAATGTTATACTAATTATTGACTTCTAAAAAAAAACAAAACAAAGAAAAACAACAAAACTGATCAATACAGTGCCGTTTCTATGTAACAATCAAAAGTTTGTACATGCTGTTTTTTGCAAACCTACACATAAGACTTGCAAAATATTATTTGAAATGACACTTATTTCAATCAGGTTTTGTTGTTTACACTTGTCTAGGATGTGAGTCGAACTGGTGTGAGTTTAAGGTGAAAATGAAATCATTTCAGATGTCACCTGGAAAAAAAAAAAAAAACCTTCACAAGAAAACATACCAACACAAGAGTGCACTTTCTTTGCAAAAATGCTTAGTATGCATTTGAAACTGTTTAGTTTCTCACATGCTGTATGTTTGTAAATTGCACTTGTAATTGTCATTGTCAAAAATTGTCAAAATAAGACCACAGTCATTATCGTCGTTATTGTTTCACTGTTTGGGTTGTGTCGATGGGGACGGAGCAGATGTGGTTGATCTTGGGATGTGTTTTTATATTTTTATGAAAGTTTTCTTTCTTGATTGAACAGATTATTTCTGGTATGCTTATTTACTTTCTTGTCATAAAGAAAGAAATGAAATTTCATATTGTAAAAATTCCAAATGAGAGTTAAAGTATTAGATGGAAGTAATTGGGAATGCTGAGCAGTACGGTTAACTGTTCTTTCATTTGCACTTTGTTTGGCTTGAGCTTTGTTTTTTGGCGCCGTCTCTGGTCGCTGTTGATATTACATTTTGTAGTGAGAAGGATGGTGTAGTTTTGAGAGCAGTCAGTCAAGTGACACACATGTTGTTGTGTCTCCCTGTGAAATCTGGCCCACGAGTGTCTTTAAGTTGTACTTTATTTCTAAGAAAGTTGTCATTTATGATAATATGTCCAAAATGTGTTTGTTTGTTGATCCAAGAAATTATGAGTATGGATAAGACACTGCTAATCTTAGCATGTTATATAATGCTGCCTTGTATGCGTTTAGCTCTTTAGCATTTTCATTTGTTCCAGTTATTACCCTTTGGTATATGTTAGCATATGCAAAGGTTTTGCATTTGTAAGAACTTTTTGACATCTAATTAAAGTTTGGTATGGAAATGCATGACATTTTAAGATCCCCACGTCCCCCTTTATGGCTTTAAAGCACTGACAATCACTGCATGGCAATGAACATAAATTTATGTTTGAGTTTTTTTGATAAAAATGATTTGGTGGGAACAGATGGTTGGCCAAAGTTTCAAAAGTGGTATTTGCAGGATTTCCATCTTAAAATTTTGTCATTTGTATTTTTTACAAGGAAAACAAAATTTTGAACTGGGTTAACTGGTCGGATACACACAGACCAGTTATCGGACAAATTTCTCCCCTTCTGATCAAAGTTAAGAAAAATTGGACAGTCATGCCTTGATAAGATTATTCTGAATGATTATTGTTGTAGTTGAGGATGCTTTCAAAATTCAGGTTGGATTTTGAGCTATTTTGAACTGCTCGACTGTTACATCTTTTGACTGCTCTTTGTTCTATTTACACTACAGTGGGCCCCTGGTTTACGAGATTAATCCGTTGGAATCATAATGCAAATTTGCCGTTGGGCGGGCAATCCAAACCTATGTTAATTAGCTAATGTGTGTAAAATTCCAGTTAAAAACATCAAAATTGTACTGTACAGTGGACTCCCGTAACACAGTGTCCCTGGCTTACGTGATTTTCACGTTATTTATGTGGAATACTGAGTTTTTTCATCCCATCTTAATGGTATTTTCCTGGTTTTGCGACAAAAACAACTGTCATGACCCTAAGTGCTTGGCTGTATTTGTATTGTTTCGTCTCCATCTGCAGGCGTTTTTAAGTAATTACACTTATTTTCAGTTGCTGTCACACTTGCCTCCCTGCAACGCGTCACTACAATTCTGGTCTGCTATGGGTCGGTGTCTCCTCATGGAGATGGTGGTCTGCTATTGGTCAGCCTCACTCGTTCCAAAATGTCGGTACTGTACAGCTTTGTTCGGTTGTGAATGGTTACAAAACCATATTTATAGTGCATTTTACTGCTTAATTCAAACTTGAAAGGGTGTGAAACGAATTAATCTAAAAACACGGGGGTAAAGTGAGTGCTACTTATGTATAATATGCATGTAAACAACTAAACATCATAAATAAAAACTATATAAAGGATTTATTTACCTTTGAGGTGACGTGAGAGCTTGTTATGGCCATATTCCCTAGTGATGGTAGCCTAGCTAGGCTAGCTTAGCCTTCTTCGGATTTCTTGATTATCACCAGCTTTGTTTCCATATAAATCATCTTCTTACTTCTCTCTTTAACATCACTAGCAATCTTGGGACCCATGGCTAACCAATTAAAGTTTGAATTAAGCACTAGAATGCAAAATAAATACCGTATTGAAAGCAGTCTCAAACAAGATCAAGTCTTTAGGCAGCCATTTTTGTGACCCCGTGGGCCGACCAATAGCAAACCAGCATTTTCATGACCCTGTGACGCCGACCAAAAGTAAACCACTTTCTCAGGGAGTCATGGCGCCGAAATATAGCAGACCAGACCATTGTTATGACAAAAGCAGGGACACGTGTATAGACTTATGAGCACACACTAACCGCCATGTTGGATGTGTTGCGCACACTGACTGCCATGTTAGATGTGTTTTAAGGTGAAAGAAATGATGTGAAGAGGGGGAAAAAAAAGTTGTGGGCCACGTCATAAGGTGAAAAAAAACGTAAGGCAGGGACGTCCTAAACTGGGTGTCCACTGTATGTGGTTTTTTTTTTTTTTTGCCTTCCAGTCTGCTTTAGTTCATCAAGCTTTTATCCCAAGAAAGTGAATAAGCATACAGTCTACAACAATAGATACAGTATCATTTTATTTGAAGATATGAAGATATCATTTTCTCTTTTTGATCCGATTGTTTTTATTCTCAATACTTAAATCCTTCTGTGAACAACCATAGTTATTATCCTTTATTTAAATGTTCACACATGCACTTCATCAGAAGCAATATTGAAAAGGCTTCTCATACAGTATTTTCCAATTGCACTGTACCGCTATTGTCTGCACTGTCACTCATGTTATCATAAATGTTATGTTATTCCAAAGGCACTCTTAAGAATCACTTCTTTTAATTGTCATCTCTTTGTATAATTAACGCAGCTACCTGTTTGCTTACAGTAATTGAAGTGCTCCATATGAAGTTAAGGTGTCTTTTTTTTTTTTTTTTAAGTGTTTGACGCCTGCCAACAGAGATCGTGAGTTTGGCTCCCGTTATTCAACATTGGTAACTTTTCCTTGCATACAAATAGGCACCCACAGACATACTCCCAAATTGTGGTAAATCAGACTGGTCTCTTTTATCTACTTATATTTTTAGATTGATTAAACCAGAAGTCACATATCTCACGAGTTGGAAAGGGTTAATTTTTCAATTGCCGTAATTCCCCGAATATAAGACGCACCTTTGTATGAGATGCACCTTTCATTTTGGAGCAAATTCTAGTATTTTCGATGTTATTGTGTAAAGGATGCACCAACACGTTGACAACAATGTAAAAACCAAAGCAGAACAGAATAAATAGCGTCTTCCTATAAATTCTTCATATTTTCTTGTGTTCATGTCTGTAAATTAATTATTTGTTGTGCGTAAAGTTTTGTGTTTCAAATTTCCCACATTATGAACAGTCAGTGAACGCCTCAACATTGTAACTGAATGCACTTGCAGCAGTTGTTTTTCCTTTTCCTCGTGATATGGCTCAAGCTCATTTTACCAGAAATGCCCAAAGTTGCGCAGCACCTATGTTTCACCAGGTTTATGATTGTGTCTATATGACAAAAGACCACAATTAATAAACGCGTCGAAAAGAATAACTTTTACATGTTCTCTAATCGGAGCACACAGCTTTTAATCAAATCAGCCGGAGACATCGTAACTTTTATATGATCCTAACGCTAGCATGTCCAAACCCGGTCCTCGAGGGCCATCTATCCTGCATGTTTTTGATGTTTCCATCATCCAATGCAGCTGATACAAACGATCAGGTTTGTTGTCAGGCTTCCGCTGAGCTTGCTGATGAGCTGATCATTTGAATCAGGTGTGGTGGGAGGACAGAAACCTCCAAAACATGCCGGATAGGCGGCCCTCGAGCACTGGGTTTGGACATGCCTGTCCTAACGGTTTTAGTGATATTCCTGTGTGAAGAAGGATGGAATTGGACGATGGTTCAGATCGCTTCTTTCATTGAAAAACTGCCGTAACAATCTCAGCTAAAATGAGCTGCTGTTACTGCAACAGGCACTTGCTGCTAACAGCCGCATCATGTCTGCCCTCTAGCTTGTCCCGTTAACGTAATTATTATAAGTAAGAATTTTTCAAGTAAAAAAAATGCACATATGTATGTCAAAACTCAGGTTTTTGGCTGACGGATGATGTTTTTACAAATGTTGTTAAATAAAACAAAAAAAAGTTACCGTTTATTGCAGAGGTCCCCAGTACCGATCCGTGGATCAACTGTTGAGTATAGTATGAGCCGCACCCGAAATAATACCGTTTTGGAACTGATTTAGTTTATCCATTCACAGTTATATTTATGCAGTGGTGGTCCGCGACTTTAACACGTATACCTTCTGTGATGTCAGACTCTCGAATAAATATCCCTCATGCGCACACGTAAGCATTACTGGGCTACACAGGTTATTTTCCGAAGCTTCTAAATGTCAATAAACCTGCATCAGACATTAAAACTTGGCATTATACGTGACACTGTCACGTATGTTTTCAGGTTCTGTTAGGTTAGCAGAGCAGGCCTTGCTGGCCCTGAGGGTCCACCACTGCATTTATGTGCTTTATTTGTGCATCGTTTCGTTTGACCTGTTTTTTGACGCAGCCTCTAGTCGCTATTGAGATTAAATTATGGAGTGAGAACGGACGATGCAGCTTCATTTGAGAGCAGTTACTGTGTTGACATACGTTATTTTGTCTCTGTGAAATCTGATCCACGAGTGTCTGTAAGTTGTACATTCTTTGTAAAAATGTCACCATTTATGATAATATGCCCCAAATTAGTTTGTTTGTTGATCCGACAACTTGTGATTGCGGATAACATGCTAGCTAATATTAGTTCTTATCTTCAACATGTTATATAGTGTTGACTCGTATACGTTTAGCTCATTAGCATTTTCATTTATGCCAGCTATTTCCCATCGGTATATGTCAGCATATGCAAATGTTTTGCATTGATAAGTATTTATTTGCATCTAATGGTCAGAGGGGCCGTAGGTGCAATATGGCAGCCTCGCCTCTGTCAGTCTGCCCCAGGGCAGCTGTGGCTACTCAATATAGTTTACCATCACTGGTGTAAAGCATCTTTGAGCGTCATGAAAAGCGGTATAAAAACCTATGTATTATTAATTGACGTTGTGTATGGAAAAGAATTGCATTTGTAATTCAGCAGCGATTGATTTGATCAGTGTAATTAATCATAACGAACGATACTTTTGGCCTTTCTTTTTTGGGGGAAAAAAGTGCGTCTTATTTTTGGGCAATTACATTAAGTTACTTTGTCAGGTCTCACCACCAGTGAGCCCTGCATTTTAAATAGTTTCTTAGACAATTATATAGATGTGAAATACTCCTAAAACCTTTGTCACGTGATTAAATGTTTTTTCAATTGGTCTATATCACAGTTACACAGATTTGCAAAGTAGATGTACCCTTTGCTGCTTAAAATTGTACATCACTGTTTTGCTGAGCCTTTTGTAATAGTGCTTAAATGAGCTGCGTGAATATGTTTTCCTCCAAGTGTCAACACCTAGCTCTAAGCACTCTCCTATCTGAAGTGTTTGGGCATCTCCCGCTGTCTTCAACACCTGACGACCACTGAGCCACTTATTGTTGTGTTGTTTGCTTTGATTTGAACAAAACATAATGGATGTTTTGTGACTTGTCATACAGTATATAGAAAGTGCACATAATTCATGTTAAATGTCAGCAAAGAACACAAATGTTAGTTTTTTGTGTGTAGCTATGTAGGAATGAATATGGCACCTTTCTGTGACTTCATGAATCTTCATGAACTGCAAAATTACTTACTTGCCACCAAAATGTCTACGCTGTGCGTTGACCTGTATTTGTTTGAGTAACACTATTTGATTATTTCACAAGATATGCAAAACCTGCTGCTGTAAGTTCATTCTATTTTCATGTCAACACAGCGTTAACTTCAAGTCATAGCTAAAGTCGCTTTGACAAAAGCCTCCTACTTGCTGATGTCACTGTAGCTTTTTGATGTCATTTGTTCAACTGTTTGTATCGCAAATTTGATCGTCCAAATGTTATGCTTTTATAAAAGAAAGAAATGATTTACTGATTACTGTTTGAGTGTCAGGATTTTCTCTCCCAGATGTCTCCGTCATTGCACTATACCAAGGATAGAGAACTTTTAGGAGTTAACTTTCTGTTATTAGTATCTACTGCAGCAGAGATAAGTGTTGCAACAGCAAACCACAGGTTGAATATGGACAATATGTACACAAGATGGACATAAGCCCATTACTTTCAGTTCATCAGAGATAAAGACAAGAAAAATGTAATACTTAGGTGCACCTATAGAGCTCTCCACTTCGCCAAATAGAACCAGTAATTTGCCAAACGTTTAGAGTGGAGCCATCGTAACATGAAGTTAGTGAAAACAAAAGACGCAAAGGATTTAGAGTGGGAATAAAACAAAGCAGGCAAAATGATCGTTCTCTCGCTCAGAGATGCCACTTCCACCTCAAGGGGAGACTCGTGGTCATACGTAGTAGATATGCTGACACTTTCCACAGTAGATTTGCCAGCATTTCGAAACCTTGTTAGCGAGAGCCCTGTTGCAACTAGCAATAATGGCAAGGTAAGATGACACTGTAAAATTGCTATTAATAATAGGCTAAAAATAGATATGGTCAATGTGTATCAAGATGAAGCTTACAAAAGCACATGTTAAACAGTACAATGATTTAGGCTAGCTGCTAAAGTTAGCCACACTAAACCATCTATTTTTTCAAACATTTATCCCTAACTTAGCTGACTGAACTTGAATTTGAATATTAACACTGAAATTGTGCAATGCACTAACTTGTTTCTGCCCTAAAGCATACACAATACAGTACATCGCTATTCTGTGAATCTAAGTAATAAATGGAATAAAATATGAAAAAGATTTAGTATTTTCTCATATCTTTAAAGGTTTGCAATACAGATTAAATGATTTGTACTGATTTTAGACTTAAGTCAATCTTCCACTGGATGTATAATGGGCATAATGAGCTATATTTAGAATTGCAAATCCATATTTCCCGTTATGTTGGTAAGAGTAGTATAAAAGTAATGCAATTGTAGTGTAATGCTTTACATTTCAAATACAGTAATATTGTAATATAACTCATTTGAAATGACAGTAATAAATGAATAATGCATTACTGCTTTGAAGTAACTTGCCCAACACAGGTCTCATCAGGCTTCATCAAGTCAAATTCATTCGCACAACTAAAATTTAAAGTGTGTTTTCATCACTTGTGTGGACACCTGATGTATGCACACCATGGGTGTTGATTAATCCCACCTGCTCAAAACGGCCTACTGTGGCTTGAGCACCTCGCCTCTGTCACATTAAAAAAAAAAAAAATACAAATGACCATATGCAGTAGCAGAAATGCTTTTGAGCAATCCAAAATCATGGCAGAGGGCAAAAAGAAAGGCTGTGATTGAGGATTATTTGAATAATCACGTAATCTGTTGATTATTAGTTGATAAACCGATCATTTAGAGTTCTGTTTTAATTGCAGTCCCTGTATTTAATTATTTTTTCATAAAATGGAGCTTTATACCCAAAAATGTACCAACATGATTTTTTTTTTTTTTTTTGTGTCGGAGAGGGTTCTTCAATATGTACGAGAAGGGTCTTCAATACGTCGATCGCAGTCAACTGCCAAGCTATTGTTGGTCTACTGCATAAAATTGCGCTACATGAAAAAAAAATACTCTCAGCTAACACAAGGTGCTGTTAGCTGCAACGGCCACTGTTGTTCGCCCTCTTGCTTGTCTCGTTATGGTAACTATTGTAAGTTAGAATACAACCAATATAAAAATGCACATCTGTGCGTCAAAATTTGGCTTATTTGGGTGACAGATCAATCTTCCTTGAATGGTGTCGAAAAAAAAAATCAAAACTTTTTTAAGTTACCTTCTAAAGTAATTTCGGCCTTCATTTTTTCAAAAAAAAGTGTCATATTTGGGGAATTACAATATTAATTTGTTATATTTGTGCTGAGTTGTTTTGCCCGCCCATCATTGATTATTAGGTTAGCATAGGAAATATAATATAATATAATATAATATAATATAATATAATATAATATAATATAATATAATATAATATAATATAATATAATATAATATAATATAATATAATATAGGAAATGCAGCATGTTTCTTCACAAACATATCGATGTTAGAAAGAAAAAAAAGAAGTGCAGGAAATGCCAGGGCGCTTTACTGAGATCGTTTACAATGCTTTACATTGAAAGCAAAACAGACATGTGGAAATATGTAAGGCTATCATTCAAATGGATAAAATAATAGGGATAATGACTAATGGTACATGATTTTTGTGGAGGCTTGAAACCCGTAACTCAACAGAAAATGTCACCCCCTGCACTGAACAGTTGTCCATTCTCATCTCTGAAGCCAGAAACAAAACAGGAGCCATTTGTTTTTAGCTGATCATTTTTGAAGCGGTGACTCCATGCAGAAAGTGGAGGAAACATTTTTGTTTGTAAAAATAAAAGTTGAAATGAAATTATCCTTTTTTTCTATAATATTTTTTCCATTCATTTTTCACAATATCCACCAGTCGGAGCAGTGCTCCCAATGTCATTGTATACACCCAACAATGAAAATTAATGCATTCTGTTATATTCAAAATAATTATTGGTTTCTACAGTTTTTGGAAGGAAATGTTGTGACCAGTTTATTTTTGTTTGGAATAAGGTACCGTTATTCTTCGAGTACAAATCAAGTTTTTATTCGTCATTTTCAACCCATGACTTAACCGCATAACTCAAAACAGACCAATTTTTTCCCCCACATATCTGTGTTTGAATAACATTATTATGAATGCAAAATAAGTAATATAATGCCATTTACAAGGCTTAAAATGGTTTTATGTACATCTAATTCAATATAGTATGTATTCTTTTTAGTGTTTACACAGGATATCGCAAAAATGCACTTTGCTCAAGCGTCTCCTAATTGCCTCTTTATTGTCAACAACGGCGGACTTTGATGCATTATGAAAAGAAAAAGATGGCTTTACTAGTCTCATTAAGCCCTTGGACGTATGCTTCAACAAGCGGGCATGGATGTCGGCAGGTGGGGGGGAGAACCAGCGAAGGGCAACCTTCCATGCTCTGATTACACAACAGTTGTCACTTGGACAAAGAACATCCCAAGTAAGATGATCAGCAATTTTCAAAGACTTCTATTTCAAACAAATTGGATGGGTACGAACATGACTACCCGAGGAGTAAGAAGATAAAGTCCATTAACTAAATGGGAGGAGCTATTTGGCATGTCAATTATTGGTGGTGACTTTTAGGGCTCTTCGTATTTTTTCATATTCAGCTGTGTCAAAAAAAATAAAGCGTTGAAACTTCAAATCATTTTAATGTTGCAACATTGATTTCAGCATTTGCGTCTATGCACACTTGTCCATTGACTTGCACTTGTCTCGTCAGCTCAATCAAATAGGAAATCATCATATAACTGAAAATCTGTACAGTATATAAAACTGATGTTCTAGTAGCAAATGTTAATTTTGGGCAATGCCGGGAGAAACTCGGAAAAAAAAAATAACAGTGGGTCACAAATGTTACCCAGGCCATAATTTGGACAACCCTCGTCTAAAGTAACCTCTCTGTAGTGACAATTCAAATAGGCCTGTGTGAAACATCTTGGTTACAGACTAACAAGATGAAATTTACGGCATGTTTCTTTTTAGGTAAATGTATAAAAAAATGGAAAGGGTTATATAATATGCTGAAATCATTCTGGCCTCAGATACGAGTACAAAAAATAGTAGACATTGCAGCAAATCATATATGTATGATCGAAAAATACTTTGATTACACTAAAAACTACTCTAAAAATGTATCTGATATTATTGGAGCAGTCTTATTTGTGTTCAACAAATCACTGCATGCAGTGTCCAATAAATCCAGTAGATGTCAGTGTTTATCTTTAAGTCAATCACTTCGTGTCTAATGTACCAGAGCAACAAGATTACAATCAGTTGTGCAATATAAAAATATTCAGGACATGTATCAGATATTCTACTTTTCAGAAAATAATAAGATTTGATTTCGTCAGAGACGTACTAATTTAACAAAGTGTTTATACCGTAGTTGTAGCTGTAGTAGTAGGGCCAATTTTGCGAATGCATAAGAGACGTTATGGGATTTTAATTCAATAAACTTTTAAAGGAGAATCCAAAATATCTGGATACCGCGTTTAAACGTCTTGGTAAATGGTATGCAGTATGTTACTTATGTGTCTGTTTTAGGTGTAATAATATGTCTTCGTATCAGGGTGACATTTTTCACTTAATTTTATAATTTTATGGCTGTCTTCCTAATGACATCATTCAAGTTCATGGTTAAGACACACTAAACTTTAACTGTATTTAAACGTGTGTATATATATATATATATATATATATATATATATATATATATATATATATATATATATATATATATATATATATATAGATATATATATATATATATATATATATATATATATATATACTTTAACTATTTAACTATCTACAGAAGTACAAAATATAGCTGCAATTAATTTGATAATAATTTTCTTCATTTATGATTAAAACGTCCGCCTCACATTTCATAAAACTGAGTTCCAATCCACCTCTTTCCAGCTTTCCTGTGTGGAGTTTGCATGTTCTCCCTGAGCCCACGTGGGCACTCCAGCTTCCTCCCCCACTCCAAAAAGCATATGTACTCCAAGAACTGCATATGTATAATCAGTATTATTTATTACTTATTACTGTCATTTTAAAGTAATTAGTTACATTACATTATTACTGTATCGTAAATGTAATGCCATACACTACTATTAAATTACTTTTATACTACCTTGAAAAAAAATGACTGGTGTGACAAATATTGACCAGCAAAAAAAATGTACTGTAAGATGCCCGCCTCTGATAAGTTTACAAAATTACAAAAAATTACAAAATTAAAATGTAAGTATGATATGCCCTTGCAGTATCAATATGGTCTTTTCTGGCAACAGTTGTTAATGAGCTGCTAGGTTCTTCTGCACTAAAGATTCCGCTGCTCTCTTCATTGGCATTGTGTCATTTATATGAAGAATCAAGCAAAACACTCTGATCAGTTAGGCAGGCCGCTCCTGGTGCAAAATCACTGTGGAAAATCAGTTTTTTCAGAAGGACCATAGCAGCCTTCAAGGTAACTACTTCCCAGCTGTTATTGTCAGCTGGTGTGCCTCAAGGCTGAGTAGGCATTGTAAGCATGACTGGCAGTCATTTCGAAGGTGGACCGTGTGAAAGGCAAATGGCCAAAACAGCATGACCGGGTTCACCTTCTTATATGTGCTTGTGAGGAGTGTCTATGTCTGAAAAAGAATGAAACATTAATTTGATACTGTACTGAGTGTTCTTAGTGTAAAAGTACTTCAATTTACCGTTTTTGGAAATGCTTTCATGCTAAGAGATTTATGTTGCACCATTTCTGAAATTATTAACTATTTAGAAAGTTATCTAAACATAAACTGTTTTCAAATGATCAACAAACTCTTTGAAAACTATGCACATTAATGGCTATTAGGCCAACTGTTTGCCTTCGCTGTCACAGGAGAAAACCATTTTATATATATATTAACTTCACTTGTAAAGCCTCTGTGCTGTTAATATGTCACAGGTAAGCTGGTGTGGAGGCCAATGGAAGGTGCAGGAAGAGTGAGGTGAGTGAGAATTTCAAGCTGAGGAAGAAAACATGCAGGAGAAGAAACAAGTGGTAGAAGGAGGAGGATAAGAATATGGCTGAAAGAAAGAAGCAAAATAAGAAATAGAATTATTGATTACACCAGAGCAGGGGTGTGGTGGCCATCGTGAATTTTGAGGACCAATTTTTTCCACATATCTGTGTTTGAATAACAATAATTCAAATGTGAAATAAGTCATATCATGTCATTTATAAGGCTAAAAAGAATTTTATATACCTCTAATTTGATGTTCGTCTTATATTAAATGGCGTAATTTTGACTTCATAAAATTTAATGGATATTTATTTTTTTATTTATTTTTTATAAGTTTTGACAGCATCACGTATAATGACAAGTTTTAATGGCTGATGTGGGTTTATTGACGTATAAAAGTTCCGGAAAATAGCCTATAATGCGTAATACTGTAATACTCAGTAAGATGTACGTGTGTGCATGGGGGCTATTTATTCGAGAGTCTGACATCACAGAAGGCATACGTGTGGAAGGCACGGCCTGCCACTGCAATTGACATATAGAAAACAAACAAATATCATACCAAAATAAAAACTAACAATAATAAAAAAAAACATAAACTATCATGTCCATGGTTTTGACTTGATGAACACGAACAAACACTGTAGTTCCAAAACTTACAGCTTGAACATTGAGGATTGGCTTGTTAAATGGAACTCATTCTGTCATCACATCCCCCAGGAGGCCAAAGCACGAACGGTAGACTCCGCTGCAAAGGTTGAAAAGCCTCTCAGCTAATGTTAATCTTCCTAATGCCTGGTTTGGCTGAGTAATTGATCAGGGCATACCCAATCAATAGACCTCTATTGGTCATTGGACTGGGAACATTTAATCTTAATGAAATGCACCGCCTGGTGAGCTATTTTGTCATTTTTCAACTGCCACTGTCCACCATGTGAAATGCTGCCAACACAAGGAAATTTCAATTAAAAAAAAAAAAAAACTCTTGGGGTACAGATGATTACATTTTAATTAGCCCACACAGTAATGCAAAAATAAAAATGAAAAGTCAGATATTAAAATACAGTGGACCCCCAGGTTTATGACGTCCCTGGCTTCCATTTTTTTCACCTTATGACGTTGACCACGGTGTTTTTTCTTCTCTTTTTCTTCTCTTCACGCCATTTTTTTGCTTTAAGCCAAAAACTCCTCCTCAAATATGGCCAGTGTGCGTGCGTGACTCTGCGAGTCGCTCCGCGATTATACATCTATACACGCGTCACTGCTTACGTCACTAGAATGCTGGTCTGCTAGTGGTTGGCGTCTCAACTCTATAAGATACCGGTGCTGGTCTCTAAGGTGCACTGCTATTGTGTCATGGTTTCCAAACTGGCGGAACCTTAAAGCTTTTTTCGCCTGTGAGTGCTTACAAAAATGTATTTATAGTGCATTTTGTGCTTAATTCAAACTTGAATTGGTTAGCAAGATTGCTAGTGATGTTAAAGAGAGAAGTAAGAAGATGATTTATACGGAAATGAAGCTGGAGCTTCGAAGAAAGAAATACAAAGAAGGCTAAGCTAGGCTAGGCTCCCTCACTATGGAATATGGACATAACAAGCTCTCACATCACCTCAAAGGTAAATAGATATGTTCTATATTTTTATTTATGATGTTATTTAGTTGTTTACATGCATATTACATATACGTAGCACTCACTATACTATTTTGATACCAATTTTTAATATGTATATACAATTTTTGTCTTTACTGTCATTTGTGGTTGGGGTTTGTTGTTTTCTTTGGGTTTTGTTCATGTTCCTAAGTTCTAGTTTCAAGTTTTGTTTCCCCTTGCATCTTCTTTTGCTGTCAGTGTGTCATTAGTTTGATCTTGTCCACCTGCCTGTTTACCTGCCCTCCTTGTCATCCAATCAGTTTCCCCTGCCTTTCGTGTGTCTCTGCCCCAGCTGTGTCGTGTCTTCTCGTTAAGTGTGTAGTCTATTTAAGTTCCCAGTTTGCATTTCTTTTTTGTCGGGTCATTGTTTATTTTCCGCACTACCTGGCCCTTGTTGCTACATTACCTCCCTGGTGCCTCGCCCGAGCTGTCTTCTGGTTACTCTGCTCCTGGTCCGCATTTCCCCGTTTAGCCCCCACCTGCTGGTAAGTTTGTTTCTGTTCTGAGTGTTTCTGTTGTACTTTATATTTTTGCACATTCCCCATCCTGTTAAGTTATTTGATTAAATGATCTTTTGAGCCTCAAACATATCAGCCCCAGCAATTATTGGTTCCACCTTTTCCACACTCCTCAACATACCACGAGATCATGACATTTACATGGGGTTGTACATGGATTTGCTATTTAACATAGGTTTGGATTGCCCGCCGATCCAACCGCGGAACGGACTAATCTCGTAAACTGGGGGGCCACTGTGCTTGGAAATATTGAGATTGCAAAAATCATGGGTATTAGTTAAGATGTAGTTACTTCCAGCTTTATTTGACGTTCATAATAGACCCAAGGAAAACACCGAGTGGTAGATGCTTACAACACACTATATGAAATCACAAGAGCACTTGCTTATGTTTTTACATTCAGGCCTTGCCAACACGTAACCAGGGCTATCTAAAGTGTACTTCCGTTGCTTTAAAGGAATATGGTTCCACAAGAAAAATGGCATCCAATTGTATTGTTTACAGTGTGGTGTTATTGGAGAAAGCTTATAAGAGCCTACGAAACTTTCTGTTGGCGACACTACGCCTTAAGTCAGTGCTCCGAGGTCAACGCCAACGTCACAAGTCTGCGCTCCAAGGCCGATGCCCAAGCCTCAAGTCGGTGCTCCGAGAATAATGCCCAAGCCTTAGGTCGGCGCTCCAAGACAGACACCCAAGTCTCAAGTTGACGCTTTGAGACCGTTTTCAAAACCTCATGTTGGCGCTCAAAGGCCTATGTCAAAGCCTCACGCCAATGGCATCTGTCTCAGGTCAGTACACTGAATTCACTTCTGTGCCTTGCCGTTCCCCAGCAGCCGACTCTGCCCAGCCTTCAGTGGTTGTCACCAGTTGGCGTCCAGCAGACGCCTCCTAGGTCGCAGCCATATTTGTTCCTGGAGGCCGAGCCGTGACGTAGAGTCTTTAATAGGCACCTGATTCTAGTCTATGAACGCTTTGAATGCGCAATGCAAAGTGTGTACCCTAATAATAAAAGAAAAAGCAAAGACAACTGCTATGTTTGTGTGCCTAAACCTAGCATTTATTCAGAATGCAATCAGAATCACATCACAGAAAGGTGGCTGCAAGTTATACAGTACACAAATTAACGTGCAGTATCTATTAGGGATGGCAGGAGATCTGTTATTTTGTTTTGTGCTCACGTTTGAAGTATTCTGTGTTAAGATAATCAGAGAAGACATACATACAAATCTGTGAAATGCTTATCTTTATGTATCGGGTTTGACACAAAACCATCCTTGTGTGTATACCACACCTTCTTCTTCAGTGGTTTTTATAAATAAATATGAAAAACAAATATGGATTGCTGGAGTGCTTTTGATAGCCCTTGGGAACATAGTAGTTTTGTGCAGCAGAATTATTTACACATGATGAAGTTAGGAAAAATGTAGATACATTCTCTAACTAGCTGTCCATTAATACCTTTGAAAGGAAGTGCCTTTCTATCTTCCTTTGAGCTGAAAACTTTTTCCAAATCTCTTAGGAAAACGCGGGTACATTTTGGTAGATGTGACTGGGTATAGGCCTGTAGACTCGGTAAAAGTAGTACATGTGCAGTAATTCATCTTGTGCAAGATAGCTGCTTGTTATGGTCTGCTGTAACTTTACTGCACTCAGAACTGAATAGATTCTCCTAATGCAGCACTTCCGTATTCAATGTTCAGTCGTATGTGAGCTTCTGGTTGGGAAATTAGCTCATACTGACACCAAAATAAGTGCCCACTACATTTCTAAGGCCATCAAACCTCAAAATGCTCAACATTATTGTGAATATTTGTAAAGAATACTTTGGTACTGCATTGCAATGCCTCCGAAAATTCAAAGGTTTCCAGGTACTACTTCCTAGTATTTGTCTGCAGTTTTGATAGTAAGCTTGATCATTGGAGATGTTAAAAGAATTATTCAGCTATCTAAACTGAATGATATATTGCAGCCTGTAGTCCTCAAGATAGAAAGTGACTACCGTATTTCGTCGTCAACCTTGCTTATGGGTCGACCCCCCCTTTTTTTTTCTTTTAGTTCAATTTTGGTAAATTGTACGAAACACGAGTTTCTGGCGGTTGTTTTCTGTCGTGGGTTCATTTTTGTGTAGTTTCAGTTCATATTGCGGTCTACATTACACGTCTCCTCCAATCAGCTTCCCCTGCCTCTCGTTCTGTCAAGTTGTTTCTTTTTTGCGTAATTATTGTCCTGTTTATTCAAGTCCCAGTTTAGCTACAGTTCGTTGTCGGGTCATTGTCAAACATAGTTGTATTTTGTCATCTGATGTTGTCACTTGTTCCAGTCTCATGAATTCTAAGTCTCACTGTTGCTGTTTCCCCATGAGTTTTGGTTTTGGTTTCAAGTTTTGCTGTTACTTTTCTATCCAGTGTTTTTCTGCGTTTAAAAAAAATTATCCTTTTGAGCATACCTCCTCCTGGCTTCCCTGCCTTGTAGTCCTTTCCCTTTTTCCCACACCAACATGCCGCAAATTCAGGACACCCCAAACTTTAGTGGTTACATGTCCTGTTATAACACATGGTGTGCGTTATTAAAATGATGAAATTAAGGTACTTTTAGAGGCCTTTCTACATTGTACTGTGTATTGAGTAACATTGTTGAGGTTATGAGGGTAGTGGATGGGACTGGAGCGGGAAAAGACTGCAAAGCAATGTATGCGCGTGTGTAGACGCAAATGCTGAAAGTAATGTTACAACAATAAAATGATTTGAAGTTTTAATGCTTTATTTTTTTTGACGCAGCTGAATATTAATTTGTTGAAAAGTCCTAAAAATCATCATCACTGTCCGGCACATCAAATAGCTACTCTCATCTAATTAATAGACGTCCTTATCTTCCTCCTCGTCATTCGGTCAAACATCCTCATTACTCACGCACGAGTAGACTTCTTTACACCCATTGAATTTGTTTGATATGGAAGTCTTTGGGAATTATTTTCTGATCATCTTACTTAGGATGTTTTTGACCCAAGGGACGATTATTTGCATGGAAGGTTGCCCTTTGCTGCCCCCCCCCCCCCCCCCCCCCAACCTGCTCATGGCCATGAAGGCTTCAAGCACAAGGGCTGAAGGAGACAAGTCAAGTCGTCTTTTCCTTTTCATAATGCATCCACCGAGAAAAATGAGCCACACATCCTTGTTGACAAAAAAAAGCTTAGATGGAAGTAAATTCTTGCTATGTTCTTTCCAAATGCTCTAAAATGGATGTATACTATATCGAATTAGAGGTGGTGTATGTGTATGTATGTATATATATATATATATATATATATATATATATATATATACGTACACATACACACACATTTCAAACATGGTAAATGACATATTACTTGTTTCGCATTCAAATTATATATTATCCACATATATTTGGATATGTTATACACCCCCCCCCACACACACACACACACACACACACACACACACACACACACACACACACACACACACACATACGAACACACCACAGTTACGGGGGTTGAAATTGAGAGAAGAAAACCTGACTTGTCCTCTAAGAAATATGGTATATCACAGTATTGATCTATGACTGTTTTTTCTGATTTTGGTTGCAATTTATAGTGGTGTAAGAATGCATGCATCGCTGCATGCTACTGAGTTTTTGTTGTTCTTAGTGACTAGAAGAAAAGATGAAAAAAGATTTTTTTTTTCAAATATGAACAGCTCATTGTGCAGTTCTTCACTGCTGCGATTCACAGCAACATGGGAAAAGGCAGTAAAATAATCACATATCCTGGATCTCGTTAGATTTTACCTGTTAAATGCTCTTTTTTTCCCCATATATGTAAGAATAATTAAAACATACCATTTAATTTAGAGTGGGGAAACAGTGAAAGAAATAATTCATTCGAAGCAATTATCGCAGCAGCCCTCAGCGGGGAACCAGCAGACATTCATGGAGAAGAAAAGCCTTCACAGTGAAAGTGAGAGAAGAGCGGAAACACATCCTAGTATGATTAAGTCCTTCTATATTTGTCGGATGTGTTGACAACAGGGCAGATGTTCTATGTAGCCTGCTAATTGAAAAAAAAAGGAGCTCTGATTAGGCATACTGTATACGGTAGTATGCTGGAATCATATCTGTACCACGTTCAGACATCATTAAAAGGAAACACGTTAGAAAGGGGAGAAACGTGAGAACAGAGAGGAGGATGTGAGGTGGCAGAAGAGCTTGAGAAAAGGAAGCACAAATAATCCATTGCAGGGACGCGACATGATTAAGAAGCAGCAAGAGTCAAAAATATCCCAGGCCAAGACATCTTGCCGCAATAATGTAGCAACAAAGCACAATATGACAGCAGTAACTCCTGCTGTCTTGTATCTGCGCAGGAGGGTTAACATTTGGGGGAAATCATGAAAACGGCACAAGGACATCAGTAAGGGGCAAAAATGCTCCACAGGTTCAACACTTATGATTATTGAAGCTTTTGTCAGTTTTGAACATAAGTGAGGGGAAAATGCAAAGCATCCCTGTGATGCTCAGAAAGAAAGGTTTATAAAGTTTAGTAAAAAAATAAATAAAATAAAAAATCCGAAAACATTTGTGGCTTTGCAGGTTTTATTAGACCAAACTTGTACTAGCTTTCATAACCAAATTGTCAAGACATTCTGCACCCAGCCATACTTGCCAGAAAGGCAAAGAATGGAAACTCGAACAGCCATTGAGACAGGCAGTCTTTTCCATTCAATATGCAACGTTTTCTGTCAGAAATGCAGTATTCCTTAGTCAGTCTCGCCACGTCGCCATTTCAATGCTGTCGGATTGACAGGCTTGTCAGTATTAACTCTGTAAAAATTGCTGATTCGTCAAAATCTGACCAAGAAAATGTCGCATGTTGAATGTTAGCAATAGCGTGTAAAGACAGCTGTCAATGCTGCAGCGCCATATCATTGCTGCTTTCAGGCAAGTATGGCTGCACACATTAGTCGTCATTTCCAAATACAGTGATCCCTCCTACTTCGCTGTCTCAGATATCGCGGTCTCAGTACTTCGAGGGTTTTTCCAGGAAATATTAAAAATATTTCAAAATAAAAAAATCATTTAAAAAATGCGCAAAAATAGAAAAAATGAAAAAAGAAAAAAGTACATTATGCAGTACTGTATTCATCAAATAACTAAGTAATATTAGCTAAAAACTATGTTAAGAATTATTCAAGCGTTAGAGTTCGTGACGTTTTCTATCTTATTTTGAAATGCATGCTTTTAATTTTTCGGGTCGCGTTGCATTTCCGTTTACCTTTTTTACGTTCTCTGCGCGTCATTCGGCTCGTTAAGGTGAAGTAGAGAATGACGACGTAAACTCATATTTATAGATTATTATTATTTATGTTGATAACGCACGCTACTGCCTATGTTTAGTAAGCGATGAGTGTTTATTCTGTTTATGTGTTCGTTTGTGTAGAGGTTGCATTATATAGTTAGTAGTTGTTGCTAACCTGCTAATGTCAGCTAAAAATACAGTAAATTCACAGATTAAAGTTCGGCAAGTGTTTATATGTTAGTTGACTGACTCTAACATTGTTGTTGATTTATTATTCAACAGATACTGCATGATACACCATACATGATGATACACCATTCTCAACAAACAAAATTAGTTATTTAATAAATATACAATAATGTTAATAAGGCTAATGTAATGTTAAATGATAGGAGAAAGGAAATAAAATATGCAAAAAATACAAAAAAAAAAAGAATTGTTTATGGTTACTGCGGCTATATTGGGGCGTACATAGAAATCTAAGAACTGATACCCTACTTCGAGGGTTTCATACTTCGCGGGAGGCTGACACCCCCCATTAACCGTGAGGTAGGGGGGGATCACTGTCGTGTCGATTTGAGATTTAATCTAGAAAATTGATTTTTTTTTTTTAAATACAAAAATACTAAATTAGAACTGATTAATTTTACACTGCTACTGGCTATAATACAGCAGATGTGCAAATTACTGTTGCAGAAATCATTTCCTGAGGTGTGAACAAAAGTTTGAACATTTTTTTTACTTTTGACTTATGGTACGATAAAGTACAGTATTCGTATTTTAAGGAGCTCTGTTTTTATTAATTTTGTTTTGATTCAATGTACAGTAGCTGTTTCTTATTTTTCATATGTACAAGTCGACCTCGCTTATAAGACGCCCTCCCCACCCTCATTTTTACTTAAATTTGGGACATCACAGACGTCCTTATCTTCCTCCTCATCAATTGATCAAACATCCTCTTTACTCTTCCACGGGTAGTCATCTTCAGACCCGTCGAACTTGTTTGAAATTGAGTTTTGTTCTGTGCAAACACTCTAAAACGGATGCCTACAATATTGAATTAGTGGTATATATTATCATTTTAAGCCTTGTAAATGACATATGACTTATTTCACATTTGAATTTATGTTATTTAAACACAGGTGGAAAAAACAGGTCTGTTTTCAGCAATGTGGTTATGTCGTTTTGTTTTGTTTTTTACAAAAAAAAGACTTGCAATTCGAGAAATACAGTCTATCTCATCCCATGTTCATAGCTTTATCATATTGACTAGGTTTTTGTTCACTTTTTGTGCCAATCATCCCATCAATCCATTCCCCATTGTCTTGTTCAGGTGTGCCTATCAGTTTGCGTATACGTATTTAGTTCCCAGGTTTCTCACAAGCTTGTCAATTCATTGTTGCTGTTATTGTGTAATGTAAATCCAATTGTGTTATATTTCCTAACGTCATGACTTTATTCCCTGTGTTCTTTGTTTCTTTGAATCTCCCAGTTAGTTTGTGTTATGCATCTTCTCTACAGTATGCTTTTGTATTTCCTCATTCGGTCTATAAGCTTTTAATGTACTGGAATTCTCTTACCTGTGTGAATGAGCCTAAGTAGAGGACAAAATGGAGTCAATACACACAAACAGAATGTTGGCAATTACATCCAATTTAAATGTGAATGATCAACATTAACAGTGCACTGTGCAAGGAAAAAGATCTAGTATACTGGTAACATTCCACTGTTTATTACTGGTCTACTGTGTTCAACTTTTTTCCCCATTTTCATTCTTTTTTATATATGAAAATCATGTCAAAAATCGTTCTATAGCATATATTTTCTTAGAAAATATACAAAATAATATAATACATTTATTTTACACATAGAACATCCTCTGGCATTTGTTAGGATCATACATGACTCATTATTTTCTCAGCTCATGGTTTTACAGAATATGCATTGAAAGAACAAACATACGTCAGAAGAGGTTTGGCAAATCATATAAAACAAGTTCCATACATGCATACATAGAATGCAGTGCCATGCAAACACAGTCAATATGTCACCTTTGCTCTTTTTTTCCCCTGACACTTCATGCCTTCTTGCTATACATATTTGACATGTCGTTCATCACGTGCCGTTCAGCTGCCACTACTGCTCTTTTCTGAGCAGGGCAACGTTTGACTGATGATAGGTGGAAGTGAGAATTCAACGCTGACTTGTCAGGAGAACCTATTCCATTGCTGAGCTGTCATTTGTTACTGGAAACGCATAGTTGTGAAATTCACACACAACTTTCGATGTCATCAAAGATTTCTAACCATCTCATTCAACATGGATCCATCATGAGCTGTGTAATCGTTCAACAATACACGAAGACGCACACACACTCACACACACACACACACACACACACACGCGACTGCCAATGTGTGATCCATTCAGTTTGTCATCGGCACGACAAAGAAAAGCTCCTTCATGACAAACCTGAAACAATACACTGACAAGTCTCCTGTGTCATTTCATCACCGTTTCATGACTGGTGTCCAAAGTGGCCTTTGACCTTCCGTGTGTACTTTTTGGGCTGCAACTGAAAAGTATTTGCAATGCGTATCGAAAGGGAAAAGCATATCATGAAATCAGAATAAAGCCATAATGTTGAGAAAATGAGGCAGGCTTTGATGAAAATCAACTCATTATTGCAAGAATAAACCAAAGTCATGATCTCATCAGAATAAAGCTTGAATTTGAAAAAGAAGTGGCTGTCAGTGCAAGAAAAATGCTACAATTTCACGAGAAAAAGTCGTATTTTCACTGTCAGCATATTTGGCAAAATTCGAATCAGAATGTACATTCATAAATGTTCCAAAATTTCATAGTTGAAGACCTAAAAAACTTAACGAGGAAATATTATCCAAGTATCACTGTTTTTTTTCACTGGGACACAAACAATAATACAGATGAGAAGATGATGTTGTAAAATTTTACATAACTATTTCTAGACTAAACTAACATGATTACCTTCCATGTTCCTTATCTTCAACCACGTTACAAATTTTGAGTTCATTGACATTATGTTTTGATTCACAAAAAATATCCTGAATTTAATATCAAAATATTTTTAAATGAAAAAAAAAGTTGTACAAGGGTGCCGTTACATCCTTTTTTTCACCTTCACAAACATCAATTTATACTATAACTTGAATTCTATTTTGGTATAGTAATGTGAAACTACTGTCCTATTGCGTAGCCATTAGTTATAAAACATAATACAATTTCTAGCTTTTAAATTATAAAACTATTTTGGCTGGATCATAGTCCTTTGAAATGTGAGCAAATAAAAATGAATGAATGAAACAAGAACAAAACTCACAAAAATAAATGAAGCTCTTCCCCGTTGTTTCATTCCATGGATTGTCCCTGGCAGGATATATTGAGCCTGACAGTGAAGAGCCTTTGTCTATAGATGGTTGCTCCCTTTTTTAGTACTGATTTCATAAACCAAAACGCATACTGTATACAATCTCGCCGATCAAAGTTAGTGGGGTGGGGTGACTGAAGTTGCCAACGGATGAGCCGTCATCTTACGGACCGACAATTAGAATTTTAAAATGAAAGAAATGGCAGACTGATGTAAGGGGGCGGGAAACTGACAACTAACTGATTGTTGGACCAGCAAAAAAAATTGAGTTGGCCTCCTATAGTGAAAATACAATAAGGATTCATAGAATACTTGATCTAGCAAAATCTGCAACAACTAAAATTCAAAAATAAATCCAAGAATCAATCACCTATTAGTACAATTTCTTTACTCCTGTTTGGTAACAGAGCCTCCCAAATCTTTTCTAAAATAAAACTCTTGAGTGTTTGTGCATAAATGCTCTTGAAAATTCATCTGCTTCTCTATAACATATTTATGCCTTTTGTTGCCTGGCTCTTTAATTTTAAATCATACTGTATTTTTTAAGTTTTGGTTGTGTTGTAAAAACTTGTTGAATGCTGCCGGGAGCAAAAGCTACAGCTGTCTGTTGGGAATTTCATTTTAGATGTTAAAGCTAGTATCGCAAATTGTGTAAAACGGTTCATTTTCAATAAGTGAAGGTTAGCAACATTGCTACATCATTATTGTTTGTTTTTCCAACGTATATATTCCAAGGCAACAATATTCAAATGCAAATTTTATGACCTGGAAATAGCCATATTTTTAGTTTTTCATAGCATTCTAATTTGCACTTGTTTATTTAAGCCAGCTGCATAGTTTGTCACGCACAACATTTCTGATTGCTGAGGTTACACTTATTAAAATTTATGACCAAAACACTTCACATTGGTGATGCAAAATCATTTTGCCAGTGTAAAAACCACACATTAGAAAAGTTTAACTCATAATGTCATCGTGTAAAGATCAATATCATCATTATACTTTTTTCCTTTACTGATCAACAATAAAACCTAGCTTGTGTGTTTATGTGAACTACACTGTTGATTATACATAAATATAGTCAGTTCCCATATCAGTTTTCTAAGGGCTAGTCGGGGCTTTGCACAAAACCTCAACAAACCTAAAATAATTTGCCTACTGCAATAATATTTGTCATTTACTAGAACATAAATGATTGAATTTTGGAAAGTATAAGGTATGTAATAAAAATGTTTCGGTAATTCTCTTCATAAGTACAGTATGTATTTAATGATGAAATAAGTGCACATGCTATATGTAGTGTTTCTAATATATGCCATTCAATGGTGAAAACGTTAAATGGCGAAAACCAGTGAAAACTCACACCTGGATCAACCTTAAACTTAATCAAAGTAAATAAAATATTCATGCTCTCAAACTTAAATGTCCATTCCAAAGACAAAAAATATATTCACAAGACAATTCATTTGTAACACTAATATAATCGATGTGTTATAACAACAAAATCGGAAAATCATGTGAATAAAGGCTTTTTAAAGCTTTTTTTTTTAAATCAATCATAGAGTGATTTTCGTATTATTGTTATTATTATTATTATTATTATTAGTAGTAGTAGTAGTAGTAGTATTATGACTTTCTAACTGAATTAAGGGTTTTAGTAATGTTAATCGTAATGTATCTGTATCATATCAAGTTTGTGTGAGGGAAAGTGTTTTTATTTTTCTCAATGCATTTGATAATTGATACAGAGAAATTATTCAGCTGCAAATTAATAATCGCAAATACACCTTAAATCAGGAGTGTCAAACTCATATTAATCATGGGCTGCATTGTAGTTAATAGTTTCTGTTGGAGAGGCATTATGACTGTGGTCGAATAAATTGTAGGTATGATCGTTACACATTTGCACAATTTGAAATCAGAGGCCGCTAAAAATATATAAAAAAAAAATGGTACAAAAATGTTTGTTGTTCCTCACAAAAATTGTAAAAAAAAAGTTGAAGACAACTTGCAAATTTTATATTTAGCCCAGTAACTTTTCGTTCACGGTTATATTTTGCATTTCGTGGGCCATATAAAATGATGCGGTGGGCCGGATCTAGCCCCCAGGCCTTGAGTTTGACAAATGTTCCTTAAATAAATGTTTTCACTGTTAAATCTTGTACACAAGTATTAACATAATAACATAAATATAAATAGGATAAAATAAAGAAATATTTCACGCTCTTTGTTCATTTGATGCACAATATTGAAGGAAGCACCTTTTGTTTTGATTGGGCTCACCTCATGGTTAGAATAATGGAAGAGCAGGAACATGAAAAAAAAATGCCTTAAGCATGAATGACGAATTACTTTAAATTGGCGTGACGTCCTCAATTTGCATGTTCAACTCAAATCCAAAGGCTCAGATCTACGAATGCAAAGAATCAGATCCACCAATCCAAAGATGAGTCGCAAATCCAAAGGAGAGATTCATGCAAAGACGTGAAGTCGTGTCTCGCGGGTTGTACTCATACGAATGATGAAACACGCCTATGTCTTTTTGACATCAATCTTACTTCATGGAGAATGGGATTGTTTTGCTGTTTTAGTCTGACTACCAGTTTTGATTTTGATCAATCAAAGATTTGATCAATCTAATAGCCTAACAGATATGACTAGTCAATGTCCATCCACCCTTCCATTTTCTAGAGCCACTCATGTTCACAAGGGTCGTAGGCTTGCTGGTGCCTATCCCAGATGACTTCTGGGAGTAAGCGGGGGACAACCTGAACTGGTTTCCAGTCAAATACAGGACACAAAGAGACAAACAACCATTCACACGCCCAATCACACCTAAGGACAATTTAGTATGTCAAAAGCACCTGCCATGCATGTTTTTGGAGTATGGGAGAAAGCCGGAGTGGCCAGAGCGAACCCACGCGAGCTCAGGGAGAACATGTAAACTCTACATAGGAAGGCCGGAACGAGGTGGATTTGAACTCGGGTCCCTGAACTGTGAAGCAGACATGCTAACCACTGCTCCACCACGGCGCTAACTTGTGTGATTATTATTATTATTACTTCTATTAGGAATTTGCTGCTGAACAATGTTTTGTTAGAAAATTGTCAGGAAAGTGTTTGACACAAGAGACAATTAACATAAACCATGCATATCTGCATCCTGCTAATGTGTTTTAGAAATAACCTTAATGCTTGGGAGACTGTTGTAACAAAGTTTCTTGACATCATGGGAAAGCTGGTCTCCCTTTGAATGATAACCCTAATTGTAAAGGCTATTGACACATTTATCTGACTTTGATAAAGTCTGGGGACTTCATATTGACTACGCTTACATGCAGTCAATAATATTAAAATCTGAACATTACCAATATTTGAATTTTGACATGCAAATATGTAATAACTCAACATGCTCATAATCCGGGGGGCGTTTAATCCCGAATAAAATCACTACACTACCCCTTTTTATAACATGTATATTTGAGCATTAGAATGAGATCAGGTTGCTACCTTTAAGCAGAACATTGTTTTTCTGAATTTTGATCTTTTGAATACAGAAAGAATGTGTAACGATGCCAATTACTTGTCATATTGAGGAGTCAAGCCACCAGTGTTGTTATCAGGTTGTTGCTTGCAAAAGCAAAACCATCTTGAATGCATCGATTTTTCACAGTTTGTTACTTCTTGTTTCCACTGTGAAAAAGGAATTGTGTGTAGATAATCACAAGCATACCATACGTGTGACTAAACCGTAAATATACACAGGGAGAGGTTAACAAACATGGCTAAACTTACAAAGTAGGAAGTCACTATTTTGGAGTAGGAAAAACTTTATTTATTGTGGTTGGTGCCATGATTGTGTTTTACTATCTAAAAATCCTGAAGCAGAAATGGCATCTACTGCATTTCTAGTACAGAGTACAAGTGGGCCTCACTTATAAATCGCCGCCCTCCCACACCCCTTTTTTTTTTTTTTTTTTTACTTCAATTTGGATGAATTTTACAAAACCGCGATTATAAGTCTACCCCTGACTTTAGCGGTTCATGGCTGGTCACATTTCTTCATCGTATATCGAATAACATACTGTAGCGGTTGGAAGGAGGGATGGGGCAGAAAAGAGACAACTGAAAGGCAATGTACGCGTGCGCATAGACACAAATGCTGAAACTCATGCTACAACAGTAGAATGAAGTTTGAATACTTTATTTTTTCGACACAGCTGAATATTGTCGAAAAGCCCTAAAAGTCATCATCACGATCTGACACTCCAAATAGCCCCTATCGTTCCCAGACATCCTAAAACCTCGTTACCTTTCGGACCCAACCAATTTTTTTGAAATGGAGGTCTTTGGAAAAGAATTCCTGATCATCTTACTTGGGACGAAGAGGATATTGGACGGCGCAGGATGAAAGCGCATATTTGACGTTCTGTGGAAATGCTCTAAAACAAATGCATGTCTATATCGAATTAGATGTGTAAATATATATATATATATATATATATATATATATATATATATATATATATATATATATATATATATATATATATATATATATGGGGGTTGAAAATGAGGAGAAAAAACTCGACTTATACTTGGAGAAACAGGATGTCTTATTACCATGTATGCAAAATGTATTATTCCAAATGTTTCAAAAACCAGAATTTGAAACATGGCCAAATATTACTGAATGTAAAAATAGAATGTCGCTGCATTATTGAATTGGCAGTCAAATGACACAGCTAAAACGAGGACTAAAATGAGTTTTTACTAACCACGCACTCACGTTTCGCAGAATATGTTCAGCTTTACGGCTCAATTATACACTAAGGAAATTTAATGCCTCTCTGTGGATGAGAACACACTTATGATCTTTTTTGCTTTATGATATGATTTACTCCAAAGTCCCATATTTGTCTTATAAAATCACCACAACAACTAACGCAGCATGAACCATTATTTTCTTTTTTTTTTTGGGGGGGGGGGGGGGGGGGGGCAAAAACAAAACTGTAGTCCACATTATTTTTGCTTTTATGTAGGCACATCTAACAAATTGGCACACAGCTGTAAATAAAAAATGTTGAGGAGATTTGGTTTTCTGCTTGTTATCGAAGCCGTGTTATTAGCATATGGGGGCCACCGTCAGTACCCAAGTTTTCAGTCGATGCAATGCAACACAGGCAATTCATCAGTTGACAGGCACAAACAACCAACACGTCATTTTCATTTCCTGTATATGAAACACAGTATCGCTTGCTTAAATGGATGACCCTCCCCTGATTTACTGCTAGTTTTTAAATGATTACATTTCCAGCAGCCTGTTTGCGCATACTTGGCTGAACAGACTGCTTTGCACCTCACTTGCGTAGACGAGGGCTGCTGTAGAGTTAGCCTGACTTACAAATGTTTCAGTAGGACAATCAACTAGATATTCATAATTTGCGTACAGTTCTGGTCACCTAGTTTCACATATACTGCACCTAGTAGGAGACTATGCGTATGCTGTGGTTGGTACCAATGACACGTTGCCCAATGGGACTGCGCTCTACTATGGGCTGCTTAGCTGCTATTGGCCGGGAGTACGCAGTGCTCGTCACACGGGTGACAGGCATCGTCACTGCCCTCTATGACTTAATAGTTGTCTAATTACGTTACATAATCCAAACTACTCAGACATTTGTCACATGATCAGGATTCTCTCTAACGTCTATGCATTCGATTTCCTCTCTTTCTCTCTCCCGCTCCCTTTCTTTCCGCTTGGCCCGTTTCTTTTTCTTGTGTCTCTTTTTTGACGGCGGGAAGAAAGTGAGGAAGACGGGCAGAATGACAAAGCAGTGAAGCATGGTGCAGCCGGCTGTGAGGAGCGAGCACTTGAACAGTGTGTAGGTCAGATTGGAAGGCACAAACACTAAAGGTATGATCCCAATCACAAAGCAAGATGTGTTCTGCAAGATGGCCGCACCATGCTCCTCCAGCGCCAACTTGATGCACTGCGTCCTTGTGTGCTCGGTGGCCAACACAAACGTGTATAGGTGTGGGGCACAGTGATCCATGGCGAAGTTCAGGGTATAAATAAGGCACAGGATTGAGATGCTGTCCATACCAACACTCCAAAGAGTCATCAAACCCAAGACGCCCAGCTCCACTGACGTAACTGTGAGGATGAGCCAGAAGTTCCCTAAGGGGTTAATAACAAGGAAGAAAGTAAGGATAAGGATGGTGAGCACACTAAAGCCTGAGGTTAGGATTGGAGAGATGACAGAGGAACTGTAGCGGTCCATAAACACAAATGTGGGATTGAAGGCAATGAATTGGATGCTTTTTATCAGCATCAGTGGACGAAGCTTCTCTAGAAGCTCCACCACCTCCTCGCGCTTTTTTTCAGTGGTCCGCGCCACCAAATAGATGCGCGAGGCAATTATATCGTACTCATTTGTGTCACGGTTTTTGGAGAAAATGATGTCCTCTGTGAAATGCTGGTACTCGGGGCTCCGCAGGAATGAACCTTTGAGAATGTTGATGAAGTCGCTCTTGGTTGATGCGCTCACATTCACGACACGCAGGTAGTGGAAAAAGTTGTCAATCCAAGAAATCTTGTTGAAGCCGTGACTCAGTGTCTTCAAATGCTCCTGCACCGTGGAGTTCCAATACTCGATGGGCTCATAAATGTAAAACCCAATCACAGGACTGTAATTGCTGAAGTATTTCTGCTGAGTCAGCGCATACGAAACACTTGGAGAGTTACTCGCCAGAAGGTTTACAATGTTTGAGCCATCGCTGATTTGTAAACATCCCATGAAGGAGAAGGAGGCATAGATGAGATAGAGAATGACCACAAAGGGCTTGACATAAGTGTTGGTAATCCACTCTGTGTAGTGTTCACGCAGGAAGTGCTGGATGAAGTGGTTCTGGTAAGGGACACTGTCATGGTGTGTAGAGAGGTCGTGGCCATCACTCATCATGGTTTTAAACCAAGTGGGCTGGCGGTCCAAGTACTCCACTGAGGGAATTTTACAACAGAAAACACTGTGGTAGCGGTTCTGCTCCAATTGTCCAGCAAACACCAAGCAGGAGCCATAGAATGAGAAAACGTAAAAGTAGTTGACCAGGATGGCGACGCACATGCTTTGGCAGAAAATCTTCACAGATTCAATGTTGGTGAACGGGCTTGCTCCCATGCCGAACGTGATGATGTAGAGCGAGCTGGTCATTGTGTAGCACACCATCACGTCGGCAAAAGCATCAGCGACGCGCTCTTTAAAAGGCAGGTTTTCCCTTGTTCTCCTCCAGCCTGCCAGCAGCTCAAATACCCCTTTGGTTCCATGACCTGGAGAATACATGAAAGAGAACACAGTACTTCATTAGAATAGTCACGGCTACTTCACGACCACTGATGGCCAAAAACGTCAATGTTCCATTTTAACTGGCCTGAAAGTGAATACAGTTATTCCTCGTTTTTCAAGGTTAATTGGGACAATCTGTCAAATAGCTCAAATGGCACTCCTACAAGATGCGGGGACAGATGAGGAGTGGAAAACTACTGGGATACTAGTTGTGTTACAACTCCTGCCCTCATTGGTCGATTGTTGCGCCGGGAGTCTATCATGTGTCTTGTAGGAGTGCCCGCGTCTTCTAGGAGTTCCCCTTCAGCTTATAGAGAGACTGCCTATGACAATAACACATATGACATATAAATTGAAAATAAAACTCTTAAATCTTGAATATTCTGTTTATTTTGCATTTAGCCTACAAGTACATTCCCATTGCCACAGAATATGTACCAATGCATTAAGCCTACATGTACGTTTGTACTTTCGAATGTACCCGTACTTGTAGGCTTGATGCATGGGAACATTTCCTGTGGCATTATGGGAAAAATAGTTTTTGTATTTAGACTACAAGTGTGTTCAAATGCATTTGCAAGTATGTTGGAACATATTTGCAAGTGCGTGCTAAGATACTTGCATGTACGTACAAGCATATATTTAAATACAGCATGTTCAAATGTACTTGTAAATATGTTCAAACAAGTCAGTTTTTTTTTTCCCCCCACATTGGCAGTTCCGCACATTCATTCTTATGTAATTCAGCTTTTAGGAGGTTTAGGAAATGCAGTACCTCTGCAACCAGCAGGACTTTAATTTGAAGATCTGCACCATACACAAACTTTTTGAACCTTCCCATTTATTTACTGCTTTAGAAAATGAAGCAAAGTAATATGGAACCTCTTGACGTGCACAGCCGCCCTTTATGGTTGTACAGTTTTAAATTATTAAAAGTTTCCATACACTTACAAATTACTGTGCTGGTAAAGAATAAAATGTGGATTTGGTTTGTAAAAACTGTCTGGCCCCTACGGCTGGAGAAATGGCTCATGTCAACCAACAGAAGGAGCTGAAACAAAATGTGGGGCGAAAAATATGCCTGGGAGGCAAGCTGCTGCTCAATGCTAATCAGCTTTGGAGCTCACTGGAAATTCTCAGAATGTTGAATGATGCACAACCAGAATGGCAGCAAGATGACAAACTCTTGAGAAGGGGGGCAGGATAAAATAAGCTGAAGACAGTGAGTGGTTTGCTGAGTTTCAATGATATGACCCATACAACACATTCAAATAAGAAAACCTCTGATTATAACAAATAGCAAAAGTGGACAAAATGTTATACATAAGGGCAATGCTATATTCAAACAACCCCAACCTAAAATTTTCACAAGAGAGGTTTACTATATTTCCAAGTATTCTAGTACATTTGTGAGCCTGGTGTGTGTGTGTGTATATATATATATATATATATATATATACCAACACTGGTGCACATTTTTAAAGCCATAATTCATTTAAAAATAAAAACACGCAGGCCTCTCTGCCTCAAATGAGCTACTGAAGTACCGTATTTTGCACACTATAAGGCGCATCTAAAAACCTTAATTTTTTTTAAAAAGCCGATGGTGCGCTTTATAATCCGGAGCGCCTTATTTTGGGATCAATATTGAGATTGGGATTTGTAGATGGGGAATGAACTGATAAAGTAAGCTTTATCTGTTTCTTTTGTGTTTACAGTTGAACAAGGTTGGTCATATTGACATTGAGTTATTATACTATTGAGAGTTTAGAGTTAATATTGGAGTTATTATTGTTATTACTTTGAGTATTACTATATTGTGATTGAAAAAGTTTTAAAATAAGTCATTAATTGAGGGTGCGCCTTATAATCCGGTGCGCCTTATATATGGAAAACGCTTTAAAATACGTCATTAATTGAGGGTGCGCCTTATAATCCGGTGAGCCTTATAGATGCGGAAAATACGGTACTGTATTTTTCAACCTCGCATATCAGTCGACTCACCCTTTTTTTATTTAATTTTCGTGAATTTTACAAAAATATCATTACAAGTCTAACCCTGACTATAGTGGTTACATAGACCACGGCTGTCCAATTATAACACATGATGTGTGAGGGAATTACTCTTCTTTTAGAGGCATTTCTACATCTATAATGTGTAACATACTGTTGCCGTAATGGGGAGAACATGTGCGAGGCAATGCACACGTGCACGTAGACACAAATGCTGTACATAATGTTGCAACAATAAAGTGATTTGAAGTGTCAATTCTTTATTCTTTTTGACGCAGCTGAATGTGAATTCATCTAAAAGCATTATCTGACACGTCAAATAGCTCCTCCCATTTCACTCACAGACATTTCAAACATCCTTGTAACTCTTCCAAGGGCAGTCTTCTTTGGGCCTGTCCAATTTGTTTGAAATGAAGGTTTTTGGAGATGATATGCTGATGATCTTACTTGGGATGTTCTTTACATGAGTGATAATTGTGAGATCAGAGCATGGAAGGTTGCCCTTCGCTGTTAGCTGTTCGCTGTTTCCCCCCCTCACCTGTCCACCTCAATGCCGGCTTGTTCAAGCATACGCCCAAGGGCTGAATCCATCTTTTCATTTTACAATTAATTATTAAGTCTTGTAAATGACATGTATTACTTATTTTGCATTCGAATTAATGTTATTCAAACAGATATGCGACAAAAAAAGATCTGTTTTGAATTATATGATAACATTTTTCTTCTACTCTGAGAAATACGGTACATGTAGTCTTCTAAATTCAAAATCATTGTCAAACCAGAATACAGAGCTTATCACTTCAAATAGTGAACTGCTTGAGCGTTCCAAATTTGTTCAGCGATTTGGTAGCTCAGATGCTCTGTTTTGTTCTTTTTCCCTGCATCACGATAAACTGATTGATAATGGCCTTCATAACCAGCTGCAAATCCTTATCACCTTACCCTATTTCCCTTGTGTAAGGGGCAGCCTGTGCTGTCTGGCAGCCACTGCAGCAGTTAGTCAGCATGCAGGGTTGGCTAAAGAGCGAGCAAAAGATAAGAAACTATAGCTCAGTATGAAAGGACGCAGAGACACAAGGCATTGTAGCTCAAGCCTGTCCCACTTGCAGGTTCAGGGCTCAATGGATCGTAGGAGGGCAGTTTGTCAACGGCTGTCCACGGGCTATTTTATCTAGAGACAAGGTGTGTGTGCATGTGTGTGTCTGTGTTCAATAATCCCACAGTCTGATCACGCCACTCTAATAATGGAAGCCTTGGCTGCATTTGCCCTCCCGTCCTCCCTTGGCCCACACCAAAATGCCACTGAGTCATTAAACTAAATCACTTCACTGAAACCTTTTGTGGCTCTCGCACCCCAAAAACACATCCATCACATGGCAAGAGAGCGGATCAGCTCCTCCCACCCACCATACTGTCTTTCCAATCAGGATGACTGTAGGAATGGCAGCAGAGACAATATTGCAAGAGGGATGCTGGACAGCAGACAAGATCGAAGCCCAATAAAAAACACACGAGGAAGGTGAGGATGAACGCATGGGAAAATGAAATCCATCTGTCGATATTTGGGAGAGAACACTTCTTGACAGGCCTTTTTCTGTGATTGACTTTTAACTGAGCAAACTTCACATGCCCGTGCATATGCAAACATAACATTTCTTCATACTCTCGAATTACATTTGAAGTTTGTAGTTCCTTTACAGTACTGTGTGCTTTTTTTTTCTAGATCTCATGCAGATTTCCCCAAATGCCGATCCGTGGTCCAGTACAGGTTTGTGGATCAGCTTGTAACAGGCCGCATGGGCTGCACCTGTAACTAAAGATGTTTTGGAACTGATTTAGTTTATTCTTTGACAGTTCATCTGTGTATGCTTTGTTTGGATTGATCTGTGTAATTTTGGCGCTCCCGCTGGCCACTGTTGATATTACATTTAGTAGTGAGGAAAAATTGGTGTGGCTTCTCTTGGGCTGCATCTGAAATAATATTTTGGAACTGATTTAGTATGTCCTTTGACATTTCATTTATGTGTGCTTTGTTTGGCTTGATCTTTGTTTTTGACGCCCCCTCTGAATATTGATGTTATTCCATTTTGTAGTGAGTAAAGACGATGTGGCTTCAATTGAGAGCAGCAAATGTCTGTGATGCACACGTTCTTCTATCTGTCTGTGAAATCTGGCCCACGAGTGTCTGTTACTTGTACTTTCTTTGTAAGAATGTTGTCATTTATGATATGCCCAAAATTAGTCTGTTGATCCAAGAACTTGTGACTGTGGATAGCACGCTAGCCAATGTTGGTTCTTATCTTCAGCATGTTATAGTATACTGCTTTGTATGTGTTTAACTTGTTAGCATTTTAGCGCCGGGTACTTTCCTTCAGTATATGTTAGCATATGCTAAATTGCAAATCCAACATTTTTAATTCACCGTTTTTTGCGTATTTCCAGCATTCCTCAGTCTATCGGCAAAACAGGCATCCGCCGGCAAGGGACTGATGGGCAGTCGGTCAATGCTGGCAAAGTGCCCACCTCTGGATATTATTTGCTATGTGGTTGCTAAGTTCATGTATTTGTCACTTTTGTCATAATGGTCATATTTGTCACTTTTGCCATTTATGTGTATTTATCACTTTTGATATTTATTGTCATGTATTTACTGTTGTGAGCGGTTTTGTCCCTTGATGTATCAGTTGCTATGGTCTCAAACTGTCATGTCAAGCTGTACTCCTAGGTACTTTCTGAGTTTAGTTTCTCAGTCTAGCTTTGGATGCTCGCTGTGGTTACGCTGGATTTTTGTGTATAAAGACTTTCTACTTTTCTACATCCATGTTCCGTCTGCTCTTTTCCTCACATGACAGGGGGACCTGACTAATGACCCATAACCTATCATTTTTAGTCATGATCAAAGTAAAGCAAAAACGCAAGTTGTTTTTCTATATAAGGAAGAATGCTGCAGTACATTCAGCCGTAGGAGTAAATAAAAAGGTGTGTTGAAGATAATCTATTTTTAATGGGACATGCTGCAGGAAGTGGGGTCTCAAAAGGTTTGAATATTGCTAAATATAGCATCTCAGAGTGACAGTGTGCTGAATTTTTAAAGGGTAAAGAATTATCATTGCCAATCAAACATAACAAATGTATATTTAGTCCTACTGTGCTATTTTTATACGCGTTGTCAATATTTTGTTATGAAGTTAGAAGACAGCGATGTTTTTCTTTGCTGTTCACATGCAAAAAAAGCTTTGATTTATTATTTCAATGCTGATGTGCTTTCTGTATTTTGTGGTCCAACTCATTTGTGAATTGACATCAGAAGGCTTCTGATAAATGATTCTATGCTTCATCCAGGTAAAACAATCAATCCATATCCATCCACGACAATGGAAATCACTCACAACACCATTGAGCTCAGTGTGCGATTCTAAAAATACAATTTGATTTATTGCACTAAAGGTTGCTGATCATGCAAATGGCTGGCAACCAGTTCCAGCGACCCTTGTAGGGACAAGTGGCTATAGAAAATGGATGGGATGATGTTTGCTGATCATTGTGAAATCTATCCACAGATAATCAAAATGTCTGTGCAAAATCCGTCATAAAATTGAAGAGGTTGAAAACAATAGGTGTATTCAGAAAATGGTGTCCTGAACCACTAATCACTCCATGTGCTGGATGAAAGCTTGCATTCTTTGCCATCTATGTATGAGTTATTTCTGTGAAAAGGTGAATGAGACAAAGTTTGCAAAGCACCTTGAAATGCACCCCATTTAAAATGCACCAGTAAGTACTCAGCCTGGCCTCGTTGTGAGGTTCTGAGTGGGTGTCGGAGCCAACCATTCCTTTACTGGCTTTTTCAAAAATGTCATTTTCTTCTCTTGAAAGCAGAGCTCCTCTTTTTTTTAATGTTTTTTTTTTTTTTGCAAAAATCCCTCCCAGGAAAGAGCCCCCCCCAACACACACACACACACACACACACACACACACACACACACTCATTGCGCTAACGCTCAATAAGATTATCATCCATAAAAGTTGTATAGCTAAAATTGTATCCATCCACTTTATAGCGCCACTTATCCTCACATGGTTCGCAGTCTTGCTGGTGCCTATCTCAGCTGGCTTCGGGCAGTAGGCAATACACCCTGAACTGATTGAAAGCCAACTGCAGGGCACACAGAGACGAACAACCATTCACGCACCCAATCACACCTAAGGACAGTTTAGTATGTCTAAAATTGTATCCTGCAATATACTGTAAATTAACTTTCAAAAATTGTTAATTACGTTTTACAATGGTTATGAAGGTTAGTCTAAATCTGAAAGAAAAATAGCCAAGTGCATCAAAGTGCCTGAAAAAAAAAGCTAATCCTTCCCCACTATATGAGAAGGATTGCTTTAACGTACGTTTGAAAATATCTTTATCATACCTTGTCAATGTTTGAGAGTTTTTCTGAGAAGTCATCGAATGTTGCTTTTTCCTTTTAAAGTTGCAGGTGCTCGTCAACTGTTATAATGTTTATGTTTCTTTTTTTATTGACAAGAAAAAATAGTTGAGAATAGTACGTGAATTATGGTTGACTTTTTGGAGTTGAATAAACATAGTTTTTAAATCAATGAATACTCATATTAATAATCCTGATTTGAGTATAAAAGTAAATATCAAAATACTCATATGATTATTTTTTTTGTCCATGCAGGGCATATATTCCGATAACTCTAACATGAAACATTGACAATTTTAAATTATTAAGGCAGTGCCTCTCAATTATATTTTGCCAAGCCCCCCCAGGAAAGAGAAAACCTTTCGCGCCTCCCCCTCGTTGCGTTGACTAGAAATAAGATTTTTATCTATAAACATTATATAAGTATATCGAAACCTGTATCCTTTTTAACATTAACAAAAGAAAAAAAAAACTTTCAACGACTCTTAATTTTTTTTAGCGTTTGTACGAGTTACAGCTTAGTCTAAAACAGAAAAAAAAGAAGTGCGTCAAAGTGCCTTAATTTAAAAAAAAAATGCTGAAAATTCAAATTCATTGCAATTACACTTCACATGACAAAAACAAAGCCTCTTCCCTGGGGTTGTCCTATCATAAGTCCACCACTGACTTTAGCGGTTATATAGATCATGGCTCTACAAGTATAACACATGATCATCATCATGATCTGACACACCAAATAGTTCCTCCCATTTAACTCACGGACATCCTTTTACTGCTTGTCATTTGCGCAAACCTCCTAGTTACTCTTCCGCGGCTAGTCATCTTCTGATCCATCCAGTTTGTTTGAAATGGAGGTCTTGGGAAAAAAGAATTGCTGATCATCTTACTTGGGATGTTCTTCACCCAAGTGACGACTGTTGTCTGTTGCATGGAGGGTTGGCCTTCGGTGTTTCTCCCCCGACCTGCCGACATCCATGCCAGCTTCAAGCACATGTCCATGGGCTGACAGAGACAAGCCAAGCTGTCTTTTCCGTTTTATAACCCGTCAATGTTTGTAGCCTCGTTGTTGACAGCAAAAAGGCAATTAGACGAGAGTGCATTTTGCATTCTGTGCAAACGCTTTAAAATGGATGCATACTATGTAGAATTAGAGGTACGTATAATCATTTTAATCCTTGTAAATTACATGATAGTATTTATTTTGCAATTTAATTATTGTTATTAAAACACAGAGACGTGGAAAAAATTGGTCTGTGTTGAGTTTTGCGACAGTTGACCCCCTAAAAAACGCCAAATACGGTAATACAGAACTCATACAGCTTAAGAAAAAAATGCAAAGTAGTTCATTCTCCAAACTGCACAAAGTAAATGGCACAAATACCTTTTTTATTTGCTATACTGTCATTTATCATAAATAATATAAATATTATATAAATTAGTATTTAGTGTGGTGCTGCAAAGAAACAGCAACAAAAGAATGTGCATTACAGCAAAGGCTAAGTATTGCAAAACAAGCTTCAAAACAGCAAGACTGAAAATTTAAGAAAATGCTTTGACTTAATTGTTTTCATTAACATAAACATTTTGTGGCAGTGTGGCATATAAATGGGCCTATCTATTTGGTGTTGTGAATGCAGTATTGCAAATATGACAAGCTGTGAATATAAACATGTTTGCCACTGATAACAAAATTGTAGGCAATGTGTTTGACATCTTAAACCAGCGATAAAGCCCAACACGACACATGACACTGTTGGTATAATTTGAATGATGGACATGGTAAATAGTGGCCTTGGGCGCTAAATCCAGAAGTCCGGTATCATGGGGAATATTTATTTTTCAGGTCAGTGGAAAACACAAAGTGTTACCTCGTAGGTGTTAAAAATAGGAGAAAAAATGAGTTTTTTTTGTGATATACAAACAAAATATTTATCAGTATGTCTTTTGAAAGAGACTCTTTCCTGCCTGTGCACATTCTAATAGGCAGGTGGTTTAGTATATACACAACCAACCTGAAGCTGTCTACTTGCCACTCCATTCAATTTAAGAAAGAGCACAGAGAAGAGAAAGTATGTTTGTGTTTGTTTTTTGTTTGTTTGTTTAATTATGTATGCTTATTGACTACACGCATAACCAATATCCTATTGGTGTCCAAACTAAAGCATTTGTAGCCTGCAATCCACAGTTCACAATGACAGCAATGTGAATGATAAAAAAGTGTAGAGACAGTGGGACCCCATATGCCCCACGGCTGCATCACACCTCATCACTATGAAGTACTTAAATAAAGCAGTAACAGATTTTCCATGTTATGCCCCCAGAATAAAGGCTGAGTGTCACTTGAGATGACAAAACTTTCCTGCCCTGAGATCTACTTTTCCAGCAGCTAATGTCTTGGGGTGGGGGTTGGTGGTGGGAGCGGTGACCGAATGACCTATTATAATCTCATAACCAATGATGGTCTATGTAATACATTAAGAGCTCTGCTTTTGCAGTATATATATATATATATATATATATATATATATATATATATATATATATATATATATATATATATATATATAAATGTTTTGTGATATTACTTAAGCAAACACCACACGGATGAAAATGCACATCTGGGCTGTGTCACAGGAGTGACATGAGTCTGTAGATTTGTCCAACTGCAGCGAATCTGCTCAGCTTACTTTGGCTGGGAGTACTCATATTGCTTCTTCTTTCATCAAGACAGGGAAGAGTACAATGACCCCCAGGCAGAATTGACATATTTACGAACAGTAACTGAAAGCAATGGGAAGAGATTGTTGTATCTTGTGGGGCCAGAAATGCAATAAGAAACATGGAAAAATGCTGGCTGTGAAGCTACTGTACTATAACAAGTAATGTATGGCATGAACAGCCATGGTAGTCTTTATTTTGAAGTTCCTGTAGGAAGCAAGGTAAGTAACCTCGCTGCTGTATATTATATGGGGAAGCTAGTTTAATTCCAGATCGCTCCGGCCCTCCCGTGTGAAGTTTGCATAGGGCACCATGGCTTCCTTCCACATTGCAAAAAAATGCATGTCAGGTGTATTGGGCACTCTAAATTGTCCTTGGCTGTGATTGGGTGTTTGAATGGTTGGTTGTTTCTATGTGCCCTGCAATTGGCTGGCGATCTGTTCAGGGTGTCTCCAGCCTACTGCCAGATGTCAGCTGGGAAAGGCCCCAGCAAGACAGAGACACTAGTGCAGATAAGCGACAATAGAAAATGGATGGAAGCATTTAAATTATTAGTGTTTCAGTTGTGCACAAAACCACGGTTGAATCCAATGAATAACGCAGCTAAGAGGAATAACTCAGAAAGGTCTTGCTGTAGCAAAAGAAAAAAGAAAGCCCCATCATAGTCAACATATTGCTGTGGCTGCAGGCCAACTCATTAACACAAAAGTAGAAAGTGTTTTCGCTAAACTGGGCCAAATTCAAGATGTCCTGAATAGCTAACCCTTGGTGGGATTTCTCCTCACGAACAAAAAGAGAAGTATATGTGTGGTGAAGTCTCAACATGGGGTACCACATTGGTAGATTGGTCTCTCAAGTGAGGTAATAAGTCAGTATCCATTTCATTTGGCAACCTTGATGTGACGTGGATACAGTGATAGGAAGAGTGTGTGTCAGCCAGAGTCTCCAGAGAGGAGGATGGACATCTACAGTCTCTGAGGTCCTGTCACATAAAATTATAAACTTAATCAAGTCCACTCAATCTCTTTGCCCATCTCTTCCTCTCTCCTTTTTTTCACTGTCTTTTTCATTCCCACTCCCATGTTTTTATTCCTAATAGGTGATGCATCTTCTTCTTCTTTGCTCTGTTCTCATTTTATAAGTTTAATTTCTCTTCACACCATCCCTACTGGGCCTCCTCCCTTTTGGTCAATGATCCTTAATTATAGGACTGTGGGCCAAAGTTGGGCCATGAATGCCAGCTAGTGGGCAGCAAAATCATTTTAAAAAGTATTTAAATGAGTTTCCACCTATGGGCTGTGAAGGTCACCAGATGACAATAACGAAACAAAACAAAAACAACCAAAAAAACAAAACAAAGCAAGACTGATAATTAGGAATGTTACAATAGTCTTGGTATTAAAAGTTCTTTGCAATCTTTGAATTTGTTTTTTGGTTGCAAATTTTTTGTTTACAATGTGTGGCAGTTCGCTTTGAAGCGGTTCCTTGTTTGCGTTAAAGCCGCTTATTGCAACACAGCGCCCGATTGGCTGAATAACCTATTTGATGATGTGACAAGTATGGAGAAGTGCACTGATGATTGGCTGGTGAACAAAACTTAACTCCCACAATCTATGAAAACAGAGGTGCCCAAACTCAGGCCTTGAGTGCAAGTATATTCATATTTTCCATGTTTTGTTACCCTGACACATTTGATTAAAATTTTCAGGCTTTTTCTGAGCTAGTTGATTTGCTCGCTAATTAACTAGCTGATTAGCTGAACAAATGAATCAGGTGTGTCGGTTAAAGAAAGCTGGAAAACATGCAGGATGCCGGGCTTTGAGGACTGAGTTTGGACACCCACCAAAGAGGAGAGACATAGTCTATCCTGCGTGTCCTGGATCATCTCAGGGGCCTCCTCCCGGTGGCATGCCAGGAACAGCTCACCAGGGAAGCATCCTAACCAGATGCCCTAACCACCTCAACTGGCTCCTCTCAACATGGAGGAGCAGGTCGATGCTGATCCCCTCCAGGGTGAAAAGCTAGGCAAACAGGGGCTTTAACATGCAGGAAGTTCAAAACAGAGATTCAAACCAGACAAGGAGAGGTCACATTCTACTCCCTGCAGCTGTGCTTGATTGTAAAAGGCTTTGCTTGTTCTAAATCCAAAAACAATTACAAATGCTTTTAAAGAAAAATTATTTGTGAATGACGGCGCGCTGCTCAGAAACATGTATCAATGTGACACCTAAAAATTTCCCCTGCAAGCTTGTATTCAATTATATTTTTATTGCTCGAGTATCTGGTGTGAAAACTCTGGTGTGAAAAAGAAAATGAAAGCACTAACATGAATCCTGATTTGATATTATTGTCTAAAAGCCTCAAAAGCCATTGAGCCCTTCACTCTCAGCCCAGTTAAAATGGTTCTGTGACATCTATAGTCATCAATGGCACTGAATGAGTTAATATTGACATGCAAAAAAATAAAAACATTCCCACACTCACCCATAGCGAAGAATGGAATTCCCAGGAGTGTGGAATTGAATTTCCCATCTGATATGAAAAAGATCCCTGCGGCAGTCACATTGGCAATGCAAATGGTCAAGACCCCGAGGAGGCCCAGAAAGGGTTTTCCCCTCAAACAATCCCGCATGGAGCTGGATATGGTGGCGGCAAGAAGAACCAGCACCAGGCTGACCAACACCTCCCCCTTGGCTAGCACACCCGTCTGATGGAAGTCTCGCCACAAGCTGAAGGAGGTGAGGGATTGGATGTGGAGCTGATCCGGTCCGTGAGGAGCTTCGGCAGTAGACAGACGACTGACCAGGGCGCAGAACTCGTTCTCCCAGCGCTCTGCGATGCTATCCTGCACTACAGGTCCATTGTTGCGGAGGTAGTAGGTGATCTGGACAGCGCGGGCGAACTTAACTTGTTGATCCCGACTGTTGGGTGAGAAAGACACGCCTCCCAGCTGATGACCGATGAAGGATACTCGACCATCCTGCAGGGAGATATTGGTATTCAGCATTCACCAAACTATAGAATTAACATTACTACTCTATATCATATGGTATATACAGATAAAGTACTGGCCAAATGTTTGGATACACTTTCTAGTTTAATTCCTTAAAGAGATAATAAACACTTGTTTTTCTTTAGTTAGCTGATTGGTTCTTGCCATGAAATGAATTTTAAATGATGTCCAATAGATCTGTCGACTGTGTAATAACCTGTCATCGGCACTGCACAACTTATGACCCCAGCCCAATTGTTTAAGAAAGCAACTTCACAAATTAACCCTGATAATACAGACCAATGAAGTGAAAACCATTTGAGACTATCAATATGACTATCTCTTGAAGTTCCTCGACAGAATATCCAAAGTATACAAAGCAGCAATATAATATAATATAATATAATATAATATAATATAATATAATATAATATAATATAATATAATATAATATAATATAATATAATATAATATAATATAATATAATATAATATAATTCATGTATTAGTCGTAGGCTCCTTGCTGAATTTCAATGGTGCTTCTAAAACAGGTGGACAGAATTGCATATTCCCACAATGATGCAATCACTTGGATTCATGACGATTGCACCCATTTCAGAACATTTTCGAGTTAAACAGAATGCATAAAATCTGGTTTGGTAGCTGTTAAAAAAAGATAACTCAATGTTACAGCTCGTTTTTGACTTCTCTGCCTGCAAATTTTGAATGATTAAAAAAAAAAAAAAAAAAAAGATCACATATATGAGTTCAGACTCCAAAATCATGATAAAAAGAGCAAAATTGTTTGACGCTGTGGTCATGTTTGCTGAAGTTACGGAAACACCCACAACTCAAACTTCATATGTAAATCAAGTACCTAATTTCACACCAATCAAGGTCCACAAGGCATACATTTTCTCCAAAATGTAAAGGGTGCCTTATAATGCAGGATTGCCTTATGTGTGCGCAAGGAACCTAAATCTATGAATGTTTTCGTGTGACTTTGATGAGTGCTCCGCTTGACCGACTGGAAGGATTTCTTGCCGACATGCTGGTTTAATAGAAGAAAGATGGACGTGAGTGAGAACAGCCTGAGGATGTTCACGGGGGAAGGGTACGCATGAAAGGACGCTAAAAGCATGCCCCCTGCAGGGATGGGCAATCAGGGGAGGCAGGAGAGGCGGAGCCTCACCTATCAATCTTTAAAAGAAGAAAGGTTCTTCATTTGTACCCTCAGTTTACTCTTGTGTTCTTCCAATTTACTAATCTGTTCTCTCAATTTACTAATCTGTTCCTTAAATTTACTAATCAATTCCCTCACAATTCAAGAGTTGTATTGTCATGTGGATAGTAATACCAAACAATGAAATTCTTATACCGTTCACCTCCCCGAGCAGACTACATTCCATAATCGAGCAATAATAAGATCGGCAATAAAACAAAAACAAAACAAAAAAACAGTAATAGAGCAATGAGGACAGTAATAATGAACCACTAATACATGAATAGACTTACATTCTGTGCATGTTACAGAGTAGATTGAGTGAAAAGACTGTTTACATATGAGGAAGACAGTACAAAATATCATGTAGTGCAAAATATCTATTTAGCAGTTTAGTTATATTATAAATTTTAATACCGTATTTTACGGACCATAAGCCGCGACTTTTTCCTCATGATTTGAGCCCTGCGGTTTATAGTCTAGTGCGGCTTATCTGTTTTTTTGGGGGTTTTTTTATGCTAGCCACCAGCAAGCGAATGTGTGTATCTGTTCCAGGTTTTAATTTATAGAACGTGAAATAGAATTTGAATCAATGGCTGTGTTCAAAAAGATGTTTAAAAATATATTATTAAAAAATATATATTATTTAAAAAATATACATGTCTAAATTTTTGGGTAAATTTGTGAAGTAAATTTTATATAAAGTACACAGTATATATGATTTTATTTATGTATTTATGATTGTATATATAAATTATGTGCAATGAGTTTTTATATTCACCTAGATAATCTATCAAACAAAGGGAGATAAAAAATGATGCTATTGAAGTATTGATTTTCATTTTGAACTGCTATTTAACTAACAGTATTCTGTTTGTGTTGAAAATATCCATCCATCCATTTTCTGTAAATATGTTCTATAAACATGCAGGCATGTTTAGTCTGTTAAAGAGAGGATGTTGTTGTTCGCAGACAATTACAAAAAAATTAAATACGAAAAAAATAAAATATAAACTTCCATGTAGCATCTTTTTGAGTAAATATCTCATGTTATTACCTGCGGCTTGTAGTTCAGTGCGGCTTCTCTGCGACAAAAATCAATTTTTTGCTCATATTTTGCTGCTGCGGTTTATATACCAGTGTGGCTTATAGTCCAGAAAAGACGGTATTTGTCGGCTGGTATGTACGTACCTAATAACCCATTTTCCATTTTAATCCCACAATAAAATGGTTTTTATTCATTAATGTGGCAAAATTTATATAAGTCCTGTTCAAATACAGGGAGGAGACAGAGGCTACACCCTGCTGTGATGCTCAGTAGTCCAATCCCTCACAAACTATGCTGTTTGTCTTTTGTTAAACCCTCTGTGGATAAATGCTTTGAAATGTTTTCAAACACTTTCGTTAAACGTTTTGCCTTTCCCGAACCATAATGATGTAAAAGATGTATTTCTGTAATGTGTTTAGGCTCACAGTTTCATCATAAAACTTTAAAGGGACAATTTTTTCATTAAAAAGGAATAAATTAAATTATTATAAATTAAAAAAACTTGCAAATAAATGTGTTCTTAATGACCAACAGTATGGTTTGAATTAAATTTCAGGTCTAGTTATTCTTAAACTATTTTACATGTGGAGTGGCACTTTCAAAAATCAATAAGTAATGAATAAAAGAAAACCAACACCGGAGCTGAAAGGATGATTTCAGACCACCTTTTTCCATCAAGTCGTAACAGTGTCTGTACTCGGATGGGATATTTTGACCCTAAAACTTTACAGCGAAGTTTGACATGAGCAGTCGACCACTCACATCCAAAGCCAAATACAGTACTTAACTACTAAAAACTTTTAAATTGGCTTTGGACGCATGACCAAGACTTACAGTAACAGCAGCATCCAGAATGTGAATGTAATTTAAGAGGTTTTATCGATCTCATGAAGCCACCTTCTTACTCACCAAACAGCAGCTAGCATTTTGCACAAACCCTGCTAATCGTGGCAAATATGTTGAACTTTTATTTTGTTTTGTTGAGAAAGATGACAGGATAGCTAACCGTTTGAAGACAATCACTTGATTTTTGGGCTTGTCAAATTGAATAGAGAATGATTTATTCAAAGCAGTCCTGGCCATCATTAGACGTCATCACATTAAATGTGCTTCTTTGTGCACTTCATGTATGCTTAGGTTCTGACCTGTGAATGGGTTAAATCCAGCCCGTGATATAATTTTGTAATATAAAGTATAAAAATGAGCAATTAATAATGAAACACTTAAAATGTTTTATGATTAACAGCAGTGGTGGACCATCAAGGCCTTCTCTGCTGGCCTAACATGACCTGGCATCATTATCATAATAAACTATAATAATTTTAATAACTACAATAAAAGTCAATTTCATTTCAAATTCATTTCTCTCTCTCTCTCTCTCTCTCTCTCTCTCTCTCTCTCTCTCTATATATATATATATATATATATATATATATATATATATATATATATATATATATATATATATATATATATATATTAACTATAATAAAAGTCCATTTAATTTTGAAGTAATTTTTACTATACTAATATTTATATATATACAAATAAAAAAAATATATAAAATTACTCTCCATATTTTGTTCTTTTTCATGCCATACTATATCCATTTGGTTGTGCGCCTTCTGGTGTTGTAGTATTGAGTTGGAGTTATTAGCCAATTAGAATTCAGCTAACTTGTGTCGCCTGTATGGCTATATGTAATCTGCCTTAGCCAGAAGCCAGGGCATTTGCATCAGCATGGCAAGCACAGATGGATATGTGAGCGGCCCGTATAACTTACAGGCTACAACGTGAGGTTGAACGTGACGGGAGTGGATGCTCACTGCAGGAAGACGCTGCAGTTCTCAACAAGCAAGCTACATGGTGTTGGCTTTGCCTGATTGCTATATTAGCTAACCTGTCCCGACTTGGCCATATTCCTGACTGGGCTACCAGGGGCGTGAACTAACACTGGCAAATCGTTCTACTGGGAATGCCTTTTGTTTGCAAAGGATCGATTTGGTGTTTGGAGCTCCACGAGATTTGCAAACTTCAATTGTTTAACCGAGGCAGCAACGAGACACCAAAGCACGGCTGGACACACGCGCTACGGTACTTTTAAAAACTTATGGGGACACCCAAGTGGATATTCAATATTGTACATCTCAGTTCGAAGGTAAAGAGAGGACCTCAATGTGCAACGGTGCTTTTAAAAATACTTTTGGAACACCCGAGTGGATACACTGTACATCTCAGTGCCAAGAGAAAGAGATCTCCATAATGAAAAGGTGAAGAGAAATCAGGAGATATTAGTATTGCGTACGTGTGTGCATGGGGGCTATTAATTCAAGAGTCTGACATCACAAAAGGCGTACGTGTGAAAGTCATGGCCCGGCCACTGATTGATAGTAATGTTAATATTTTATTATTAATAGTGATGTGCTTGTACTATTATGGACAGTATCTAAATAGAATAATAAATCTGAAGTTTCTATTTTAAAGTGACAAACATATATACCATGATTTTATTGGTCAGGTCCATTGGGAATAGAGTTTCCTCTTTGCACCCCATAAGCTAAAACTAGTTTGACACCCCTTGGCCGAGGACCCCCATGAATGATACCAACAAAGAGGCATGTTTATAGATCGCAGTTTAATCTGGAAGCTATCAAGTTATGCAGAGGCACATAGGAATCGAGCATACGTGAGAAAATTCAAGATCAATTACTCCATGGAGGAAGCAGGAAAACAAGCTTCGCCAAATCAAGAAGAAAAAGCTGAATTTCTGTGGAAACAGGACAATAACACTTGCAGACTATTTGAAAATAGAACATTTTCAAAGAAGTCCGTCGTGCTGCTTTCATTTTTTGAAAAAATGCCTTCTAGCCATCTGGACAAGGACTTCTGGCGGATTACAAGGAAAAGCTGGCCATCTTCCGCTCCTACTCCAGTAAAAAGATTGCCAACAAACAAATCCAACCCAACAACATAACCAACTGGACTAAGCGCTCACTTTCGCCATCCCGTTGATAAGGGTTTTAACTCTAGGCTACAATATACCATCATTCAGGGAAAGAGAGTGCAATCATGTCCACTGGATGTCATCATCATGCTATACATGACGCTCAAATATTGGATGTTGGATCTTATTTATAATTTCCTGCCCTACAACTATAGAAAATGGTTTCATTAACAAATTCCATCTGTCACATCCACTACAAGAGAAGTATTAGAAGTATTGCTGAGGTTGACTATGAAAAATTGACTTTAATTAGTGAATTTAATAAAACTTCTATCCTGCATTTCATGACCAAGAGACAATCAGAGCAAGAATGCAAATTTAGTCTGCTTTCATTGGTTATTTGAAACACATCCCAGATTGGTTTTACCAGCAAGAAACCTGAAACCAGGACTAAGAAAGGGAGCAACTACAAATAAATCACGGCTAAAGTTATGACAAGTAGTGAATTGCACCAAGCCAGTTTATTCACTCAACTGGAACATACTTCTCCACTGCTTAGTTGTACTGTAAAGAGACTATTGTCACATTGACTTCAGGCTGATTGCAGTTTGTACTTTAAGGATGCAGCAATATAGCGGATAAATATCCAAGTCAGTTGAATTTTATTTCAGTAAAAAGCAAAAAGGGGCTTAGCGGGCTGACGGACATATGACAGACATCTGACTCAATGTCTTGCCCAACGATTACAATGACGGATGAAAATTGCAACTCCGACATTTTTAATTTTTTTTTTTTTGCGTCGGCAAAACGGGCGTCGGCAAAACGGGCGTCAGCAAAATGAGTGTCCTTCGGCAACGGACTGACGGACAGTCCATCAGTGCTGACGAAGTGCGAATGTCTGGACTTGAAGGAAAAAAGGAATTGTAACCGCTGAATATTGATGTAATTCAGCAGGGCATTTGAAGTCAAATTGTGAGTGGTGTGGGAGCGTTGCATGTCAGATGGCAAACACAGCTTTACGAAGACTGAGGGGCAGTGCGCCAGGTGAGTTATGCCAGAATTTGTGAAAGCATTGGTCTGCTTGGAAGTTTGTATTAACAAGACACAAGCAAATCCATTTCCTCTTCTTCTATGTGAAGGATGATCAGCGCAACTCACTTGCATGGCATTTAACAGGAATGTGAGGTGTCATTTCACTTGGTGGTAAAGCAAGTTGACTATGTTCATGCCCCACCCCATAAAGTTCTATAAAATGTGTCATGGTGTACCATCTTGACATGGGTCTGTGACCATACCAAAACTTAGTCTAGTCCTTAGGAAGAAATACATCACACTTTGTGATAGACTTGCATTTGGCATAGGAAAAAAAAATCATAGTTTCATGCACCACAATTCAATACTAAATTGTTCTCGATCTTTGACCATTTATTCAAACTCTTCTCTACAATTAAATAGTGGGTGGGGTATTTCCACTGCTAGGTTAGAACATTAGCCGCCCCACTGTTCGAGAAGACAAGAAAATAAATGCAGGAAATATCTGCAACTGCACTGAGCACAAGTATATTTGAAGCATAACCAGCCACAACTTTACGACCACTTACATAATGTAATGTTATCAAATGCCAGGCCAATATCAAATATTGTGCCTTTACAATGGTAATGCAGTTTAGATGTGAGAGGCAGTAATTTCAGCGTTGTGGAACTGTACTGCATCATGAGTGCTGTACCTCATATTTTAATGGCCTAATATTATCTCAATTAACTCGCAAAAAACAGCAATATTTGACATGCTTCTGAAATACAATTGTTTTGTTTTGTTTTGTTTTTTACAATGGCAAGATGCTTGTAATGAATTTCGCCATGTACATGTAGCTCATGCTGTTGCCACTGAATGCATATTCATTCATTTGAATTAAAGATTTTTCAGAAAGGTTAATGTGATATTCAACGATACTCTTGACTTGCTTTTATTGCCTTGTTCACACACGGACAGTAAACTGAGACCATTTCAACTGTCACTGACCTGCTGCATGGTGAAGCTGCATTTCAACCCCTGTTGTATGATTTGTTAAAAAGAATTGTGCAAAACAAGCAGTAAACTTGTTGTGATATATAGGAATCATTTACTGTACAAGTCTAGATGAGCAGTAATATTTCTTTTTGGATTATTTTGAGCGTGTAAGTCAACCTGTAAGCGCCAACGACGTACTAACGACACTAACGTCAAACTCGACAGCCCAAAATGTTATGTTATGTTAGTTCTACGGTGTAAATTGTTGGTAGGAAATTTGGATGAAACCCGTAAAGAAGAAAAGTGCAAGACCTGGCGCCAAAAACTATTGTCTCGTTTGTAAGTAAGCCGGCATATTAATAAATTATTAAATTAATCAAATTAATCTAATCTAATTAATTATCAAACACTGTAACAAATACAGTAGACATGATGGCTTATGATAAACTATTACATTACAGTCATGTTGGCGCAAGCACTGGTGTCTTGTGTCTCATATGCCATCAATGGCGCCTTTTATATCCTGAATTTTCCCCTCATTACTATAGCCAATATTTTTCCGTCAAGGTGATTCACTGTAATCTAAAATAAACACGGGTAAAGTCAAGTTTCCTGATATTGTAATTAGCTAATTTTGCATTTTTTGTTTAAGTCACAAGGAACCTAAATTTCTGACTAGAAACCGCTGCTGTTTTTAACACTTTGAACCCTGCGGCTAATAGTTCAAGTCGTCTAATCAGCAGATTTTATTTTTAGGAGCCACCAGAGCGCAATGTCCTAGCAAGCAAAGGGAGACAGAAGAAGAGCTCCATAACAGTGGAGGCTGGGTTAGCCCTGTGCAGTTTTAGCGAAAAGAATACATTTTAAAAAATGCTAGTTTAATGCAAAATTTCTTATCACACACACTATACTCATCAAATCTTCACTCAAAAACCAACATAGGGAACACATAATGCATTGCCTGTGCCGTTACTACACATGATACCAAAATTCTAATTTGTGTCTCATTAAAAAGTTTGATTGTTGACTGACTCCACTTGGTGGTGTTTACAGTTTGCAGGGATATTTTTTTCCCCTCATTCAACAGAAATATTTATAAATATCGTCATCCCCCCGATATAAGATGCATTTATTCTTCTGAAAATGGAAGCCAAAATATAGTTGCATCGTATTAACAGTAATGTTTTTTTTTTTTGTCATTCAACACCATTTGAGCGTCTACTTACAACAATTTCCATAATGGGACGAGCAAGAGGGCAGACGTCACTTCGCTGTTAGCAGCAGATGCCTGTCGCCGCTAACAGCACCGTGTGTTAGCTGAGGTTGTTACAGCATTATTCTCAAAAAAGGAAGCTAGCAGACTGAACCACCATCCGAGTCCATCCTTGTTCACACACAGGAATATTACTAAAACAGAGAGGATCATGTAAGGGACATGATATCTCCAGCTGATTCAATGAAGTATGCACTGGTTATAGAAAATGGAAATGGAAAATTTGACTTATTAATTGCTGTCTTTTGGCATTACACACAATCATAAACTTGGTGAAACACGGATGTTGCGAAACTTTGGGTATTCCTGGTAAAATGAACTTGAACCGTGTAGCGAGGAAAAGTGAAAACACACTGCTTCTAGAGCATTCAACATTAAATGGGAGAGGCATTCATTGACCGCTCACAATATGGGAAATCTGAAACATGCTTAACGAGCAAGAAATATGTAATTTACGGATAGAACACTAGAAAATATGAAGAGTTTACAAAAGATGAGCCAAACTGTTGGAGCATCTTATACGTGGTAACATAGAAAATAACATAATTTGACCCCAAAACTGAGGGTGATTTTTATACACGGGTTCTTCTTATAGTTGGGGAATTACGGTACTTAATGAAAAAAAAGACCCTGACTGGATTACATATGTATGAGTCTCCGCACTTTAGAAAACATAAGTAGGGTTAGGGGGGCAAAAAGTTTACAAACAAGGTCAACACAAAGTCTGTGGTTCACTGACATCTTTTTTACTGCACTGTCCACACACTCACTTGCATTACTGGTAGTCATCACAGTGAGTGATTTAGCTTCAATGTGGTGGAAAATGTGTACCCACAAAATGCAAATGGATATACGCTGGATAGACTTCTTAAAAAAAATGATAACACAACAACGTAATAAAATTTTACTATAGATTTCATAAAATAGTCATTAGTTGACAACATTTATCTAATAGATTGATTTTGAAATAAAATGTATTGTAAATTCAATCAATGTATCTGATTATTCAAGAGAAAAATCAGTATGATATCCAATTCTGAAAATTATTGGTTATCAACTGTTAGCTATGCTAAGAAAGGTGTAGCATGGCGACATCCAAACTTATCTGACCTGTGCTTTAAGTATGTGAACATGTCCTAATGGCTAACAGAAGATAATCACATACGAGTACTATCATATGTTCAGGCTGTTGCTGGAAAAGCAGTCAGTAAGCTTTAATTAACCATTGGGGAGTCATGTGGCAAGACGGTTGCTTGCAGAGTGCTTGCAGAATGAAACCACCGACCAACACGCCATCACACCTAACCTACAACATGTCATTTTCTTAAGAGTCTCAAAGTGCTTCCTCTACTTAATTCAATATGAGTCAATACACAATATACAAATCACAAATGGAAGCTGGAGCAAGTCCTAAAATTGCACCCAATGAAGAGGCCATAGCTGTAAGTACATGTTAGCGCCGTTGTATGGAAAAGAACCATAATTTTTGCAGCACATTCATGCTGTGTAAAGATTGACTTGACAGTCTTACATTTCTCGATATGAGCCTCTTGAGTTTCTTGAACATTATTTACAGACCGCAAGGTTATGATGTAAGATCTTTTTTTGTTTGTTTGTTTGTTTTTATTTTATGGCCGCTCGGCTTCAGAACAATATCACGAATAGTACACAGCAGTCACACAGTGAGAGGTGGGGTATCAGTCAACAAGATGTTTCACTTTTTGGTTGGAAATGTTCCTACCAAAAACCTCGCATTTCATTATAATTTAAATTGTTTAAGTTTAAATGTTTTAAATACCATGATACAAGTTCTTTAAAATGTGTTTAACAAATTAGTTAGGCAAATTAGTTTCTATCTATCATTATCGAAAATATGTCAAATGACTGTATGAGTTCAGGGCGGGGACACCAAGAACGTCCCCCACAAACTGCTTTCCATTGGACTGCACCCCACCCTTTACGACTGGCTGTAGGACTTTCTGACTGGAAGGCAGCAGGACTTCAGCCTGAATCATCACCAACATGGGAACACCACAGGAGTGCGTGTAACATTAAAAAAGGAAGCTTCGTAAATTTCAAATGAAGCATTTCAGTTATCTTATTACCAGAAGCTAAACGCAAGGTTAAGACTTCATTAAGCTTAAGAAATAGCAAGCGAAGAAATCCTGCAAGAAGTGCGTCAATTTGGTTTATGCTTGACACCTCTGCGAGTTTCGCGGGATTCCATGCGTCAAAATGACATCATTTTGGCAGCGTTTGGCAAAGTTTTGAGAGCCTCACATCTGAGGACAAGTTTTAATGGCTGATGCGGGTTTATTGACATTTAAAAGCTCCAGAAAATAGCCTGTGTAGTCCATTAATATACACGCGCACATAGGGGCTATTTATTCGAGAGTCTGACATCACAGAAGGCGTAGGTTTGAAAGTCACGGCTTACCACTGTTATTTTTACGTATTGAGCCTTGAAGCCTTTTTTATATACAGCTTGTTTTAAAAAAAGTGCAATAAATAGACATGTTTGACCAACCACGCTGAATAATCGTGATTAATAATCGTGATTTCAATATTGACCAAAATAATTCTGATTATATTTTGGGCATAATCGTGCTGCCCTAAGCAAATCTATGTCTCGGACGTAAACATAAAAAAAAAAAAAGTGCAATCTACACTCTGACTGAAGTTAAAAACGAAACCATCTGACATTATTTTCATTAAAAGAAGCAAGCAGACTGAACCAACGTCTGAATCCATCTGTGTTCACAAACAGAGGCATTAAGATGAGATTTAGTCAATGTTAAGAATTTTTTCGACCGCTCCAGTTTGTATTGTAGACTTACCTGTGTTATCTTAATTTGAAATATATACATTGATCCCTCCTACTTCGCGGTCTCAGATATTGCGGTCTCAGTACTTTGCGATTTTTTCCAGGAAAAATTAAAAATATTTCAAAATAAAAAATAAGTTAAAAAATGCGCAAAAATGGAAAAAATTTGAAAAAAGCAAAAAAAGTACATTATACAGTACTGTATTCATCAAATAACTAAGTAATATTAGTTGATAACTATGTTAAGAATTCTTCAAGTGATAGAGTTCGTGACATTTTTTATCTTATTTTGCATCTTTTAATTTGTCGGGTCGCGTTGCATTTCCGTTTCCTATTTTACGTTCTCTGTGCATCATTCAGCTCGTTACGATGACGTAGTGAATGACAACGTACGCTCATATTTATAGTTTATTATCATTTATGTTGATAACGCACGCTACTGCCTATGTTTAGTAAGTGATGTGTGTTTATTCTGTTTATGTGTTAGAGATTTTTGATACTGACGTTTTTAACTTGGAAGTAAAATGTCTCATTGGTGGGCCATGCTTCTCATCGTGTGACTAACACGCCCCCTTTATGATGTAGCTTAATGCCGCCGGCCACAAAACATCCATCCAACCATCATCTTGACCATTTCGCCTCATGAGAGGTGCAGAGTGAATGAAGGAGTCTCCTCAAATTCAGAACTAAAACGAAACTAAAAGATAAGGATAAGGTTGGCATGTACAGGGCCGAAGGTACGGATTTCTTCTGTCATCATAAGCATTTTTCAAGTCATATATAGTTAGAGTGCAGGATAAGCAAGGAATGCTTAGAATTGCAGGAAATAATGAAAGAAAATATCATTTTGGAGGTGTTTAGAGTGAGACCAACATCGTGACGTGGTTAAAATCCCCAAGACAATTTTTCATGATAGGCCCCCTTGTATCTGACTATTATTATCACCCAACTTGGGCTGAGTTGTCAAATATAAATATAGTTTTACTTTCAACCCTTCAAAATGTTAAGTGGCATCAGCCCTTTCCATTAATATGTATATTTACACACACATACAACACAACTCACATATGGACCATTTTCATTCCGAGTAATCATTCAGGATCATTCTAATTGGAATACATGGCTCCATGTAAACCCATTTACAGTCAGAAAGTCAAGCCCCAAGCTGTCATGTCAAGCTGTCTTCCAATTTTCTAGTTTTCGGGTTTAGTTTCCGAATCAGAGATAAAATTTATTTTTATGAGTTTGCGTATGTTTTGTGTGTTAGATGTGCCTATGGAGCACTTGAGGCTTGATTGGTCATTCAGATCCATTCAAATACGAATACATGACGATGTAAACCCAGCTACAGTTAGAAAAGTCAAGTGAAGCTTTTAAGCTGTCATGCCAAGGTGTCTTCCAATTTGAGTTTTCGTTTGAGCTTTAGTTGTCAAGTCAGAGGTACATTTCTTTCTACGAGTTTTTTTTCTGAGTCTCGTTTTCTGATTTCATTTGATTCTTGTGTATGAAGAATAAAGTCTATCTACTTTTCGTCCTTTGTGTCTTGTCTGCATTGCCCTGGGTCAAAACTCTGCCCCTCATGTGGCAAGTAACTGTATTTAAAACTCGATTTAACGATTGCAAATAAAAGACTGGTGAGAAGAGCAGTGTGAGCGTTTGAGTTGGTCATGTGCTTCGACAGTCTTCTTTTTTTTGTCAGTTATCTGTTTTAAATTATATTTGAGGTGTTTAAAGTGCTCCTTTCATGTTTTTTTTAATTCCCCAAAATAATGGTCACTTGTCACTTTGCTACACGCATGTTCTCACTCAGTCCGGATGACCAGTGGGAAAAGTATTTGTTTTTGCCATGTGAAGTGTAATTGTGATAAAATAAGGATTGGAATATTTTCTTTCTTTCAGGCCTTTGGATGCACTTGTTTCTTTTTTTTTTTTTTTTAAGACTAGCCTGCAACCTGTATAAACGCTGTAAAAAATAATTAACAGTCATATTGTTTTTTTAAGATGAAAAATGATACAGTTTTAGGTACAAATATTCAATTTTTATAGATAATAATTTTATTTTTATCAAGCGCGGTGAGTGGGGGGGGCTTGAAATATTTTCTCATTTTCTTTTCATTTCATTTTCATTTTTTTCAGGTACTCTGATGCAGTTGGCTATTGCTGTAAAAAAGTAGTTAACAGTTGTTGAAAGTTTTTTTTTAATATTGCTTTTTCCTTTTGTCAATGTTAAATGATGTGAATATTTTAAAAATACAGTTTTAGGTATACTTACACATTTTTAATTCATAATTATTTTATTTATGTTGGCATGGCAAGTCGGGCTGGGCATGAATCATTTTCTCTTTCCTACGGGGGGGTTTGCAAAATATAATTGAGAACCAAAGCCTTAACCTGATAATTGAAAAAAAATAATTTGCACAAAGACAATAAATCCATACACTGTTTCTCTGTACCTCGTCCTCATTTCAGTGAGCGAAAGTCTATAACAGCTGAGCTTTTGGGGTTAGAGGCAGGGTATAAACACGACTAGCCTTAAGCCAGTCACAGAAGAATTTGTCATCATCATATGCCAACCACAATCCAATGCCACTGTGGTGCCAAAAGTACCAGTCAAACTAATAGATATGACTAATCTTGCTGACTGCTATTGGCTGGAAACAGTTCTACGCCTACTGCCCCAAAATGGCTGCGATATGCACCAGCAACCCATTGACCCTGGAGATGATAAGAAGCAATGCAAAATGGATGGATGGATAAGCTTGCTGAGGAAAAAGCATGTCAAAAATGGACAAGTGGAAAAAAAGCTATCTTATTATTAACCGACAGTACAAAAAATGAAAAGAATGGAATGTTTGCTTTTCTTGCAAAATTGTGAAAATGTTGTCCATTCGACTGTTCTGGTAAGTTCAGGTCACTGATGTTAGTTCAGGATCTTATTTTGTGTTCATCTCAAAGGTCTGTATTTGAGAGATCAAGGCAGTAATTTGCTTCTTTTATAACATATCCAAAGTATTTGTTGTTATGGACTACTCGGGGTTGTCAAACTCATTTTTATCGTGGGCCACATTTTAATTCTAGTTTCTGTCAGAGGGCTGGAAAACATTTTAAATGTATTTGTCATACGCTTACCTAGTTTTGAAAGGTTTTGAGGCCGGTAAAAACAGTTCAAAAGACAGATTGGGAACAAAAAACATTTTTTTTGTTTGTTTTTTTTTAAAAACAACTTGCAAGTTCTGTACTTTAGCCAGACACTTGTAAAAACATTTTGTGGGCCACATAAAATGATTTGGCTGAGCTGATCAGGCCCCTTTGAGTTTTACATCTGCGGAGTACACTGTGACTTGACCATATCCGTGAATTTAAAGCTAAAATACTATGATATCGTTTTAAATGTCAACGTTCTGATACATGCAGAATGCACCCATATCTATAAATCAAAACATGCTGCAGAGTAGCACTGTTTCATTCATATTTTTCCAATGTTGGAAGAGCCGGGAAAAAAAAAATATATATATATATAAAATGGGAAAATGCACCCGAATCATGCGGATAAGTATCCCAAAAGTCAAACTGCAACCTCACTGCTGAATTACAAACAGCTGCCTTTTATAGGCAATTAGCCACTGTTGAGAATTGTGTATTCCAGACTGTGTGAGTGCAGGATGAGGTCACAAGAAAGAGATGGAAAATGAATTCTAAAGGAGCCTGTTAGCTATTGCAGTCATGTCATGCTGCATGTGTTGCCAGGAGATGGCATGAGGGAACCACTGCATAAAAAAAGAAAGAGGATATCCCTGTTGTGTGTGCGTGTGTGGAGGAGCCAATCAATTCACCTGCACCAACACATGTGAGAGTGAAACCCAGAAAAGCTATTGCAGATGTCTGGGTTACGAAGAGGGTTCCCTCATATGCTGTTATGTTCTGTAGATGGGCCACACTGCACCTAGCAATGCCCAGCCCACCATAGTGCAAATGCTGCATTCATTGAGAAATCGTGGCAGAGGCTGCACGTATGTCTATTTGCATTCTGCACCATCACAGAGACGACCCACAAGTCAGTTTTTTTTTTTTTTTTTTTTTTTTTTTGTGTTTGTTGCGGGGAGTGTGGTGCGTTTCAAGAGCAGGCCTGCTTCCAAGGAGCTGCAAGGGCTCAAGCTCACCTTTAGCGTCGTGTTGGGGTAGCTGACGGGCACCTTGTGGAAAGTGCTGTTGGAAAGCACCGCTTGTCTGATGTCCTCGAAGATGGTGATGATATCATCCAGCAGGCAGCGCTTGTCTCTGTGGCTCAGCACGCAGAGGTGCGCGAACGTGTAGTTGAATCCTTTGTAATTGACTCGCAAATCCAACACCTGCTTGTGAACTTGCAGCACCTGATCGGCCACCTCCAGGATGTTCCCCCCAGACTTGGCCAGCAGTATCAGCCTGCCATATCTGCCCGGGGTGTGTAAATCCGAGTACAGCTTGTGCTTAGACTGGTCGATGTGAAACAGGCTGTTGGCCAGACTTCGCTCAATCTTTGCCAGGCTGTGCGTCGGGGCCACCAGCAACTCGAGGTCCGTCTCCGGCTTGAATCGACTCAGCACCGTAGATCCAAAAATGATGGTGAGAACCGCTGGCACGGTGAGAAAGAAAACGGGGTGTCTGCTAACGAATAAGCCCAACCAGTAGAAGGAAGCCTTGAGCCCTCTGTGTATCACTTGCCGCAGCATCCTCCACAAAATCCAGCTTGCAGATGCCCCGTCTCCTCCGATGAAGCACATGTGACATCAGACTCTCGTTTCCCGGCTCGGTCCAATTCGTAAGAGAAATAACGCCATGCACACACGCGCGCGCGCGCATACACACACCTGGAAAGACAGCATTGCAGCAATTCGCTGCGAGACGCGCGGAGAGTCACGGCGACAGTCGGACGCTCACTAATTCATCCTTCATCAGCCTCTCCAGAAGAATCCGTCTTGTCTCATTTCAAGCCATTGCGCCTGTGCGCGTGAGTGGTGGTGGTGGTAGGGAGGGTGGAGAGGGGGGTGCCGCGCCGCGAGCGAGTCCACTTGACTGTAGCGGCGGCGTGCAATGTGCATGTGCTTGAGCATGTGCTTGGCTCCTGTCTGCCTCCGCTCAGTGGCGGCTGCTTTATGTGCTTAATTGTGAGCGCGTGACGCTGGAGAGACGGCTGCAAGGTGCTGGAGGTGGTGTCTGGTTATTTAAGAAAGTGTGGCGGCAACAGGCAATGCGAGCGTGGTAAAATCCCTCCTGCAGGTGGTGGGGGCAAGCCTTGTCGTGTGCGGATTTCGTGCTGGGTGGGTTGCACTTGCACAGGCCATGTGATGCCTAGAGAGAAAATTATACCCATCATCCTTTGTTTTGTATGAACGGCATCATTAATTTACTGAGCTATTGTTTGGACTGAAAAAAAATAGTAAAACTTAGGCCGCCTCTTCGGAAAATGTATGAATGCTGAAAGAACAGATAGACCCCAAATAGACCCCCGCCCCAAAAAGTGACAAAATGGGCAGCATAATCACGTAACAAATTTGCTTTCCCGCAGGACATTGAATTATGCTCGTATAGATGGCAACAAAAGCCACTTGAAGCTTGTCATGACATTTTAGTCCAGTAATCCCTCATTTGTCGTGGTTAATTGGGACCCCCCCCCCCACCATGCGAGTGAAAAACTTCACTTATTTAAGACAAATGTTAATTCAGTACACTTATTCACTTAAATCTTAAACTATTAAACCTTATACAGAAAAGTGTACTGTTATGCTTCCTGGTTTCCATGGCTGTACGTACGTAGCCACAGTTGATTCCTTGGCTGATCACTGTGAGTCACAGTTGCCCTGCAAGTAGGCGCCCCAATGTCTAACTATAGTGAAGGGATTAGCTGACCAAACATGGTTAAAAAGCAGAGTCTACACTTGAAATCTCAATTTATTACAAAAGGTAAGTGGATACCAAAGCTTTCTTTCTTCCTTTTGGTCTCTTTCAGCCGCTCCTATGTGATTGACTCACAGAAAAAAAAGAAAATAAAAAAGTGGTACTGCTCTCAACTGACTGACCAGGCGATCTGTCAATTAGCTTAAGTGGCACTCCTACAAGATGCGGGCAACAATGAGGAGTGGATTTTAACTTCTGAGTGGGAGTGGGTTACATCTCCTGCCCTTATTGGTCAATTGTCGTGCCGGGAGACGATCACATGTATTGTCGGAGTATCCACGTCTTGTAGGCGTGCCCCTTCAGCTTATTGACAGCATGCCTGGCCAGTCAGTTGAGAATGATACAATATTTTTGAGGGGGTCATTGCGGAGGAAGTTCTCAGTCAATTACACGATTTTTTAAAATAAACATGTACTGAAGTAGTTTGATGTCAGAGGAGTGACTATGATGTGTGCATTTACAGTTAACACCAGTTGTCTGGCATGAGGGGAATCTTTGCAGCATGTCTCTCAGCAATATTTCCTTTTTTTTTTCATGAAAAAAAGTTTGCACTGAGAGCGTGATTAGTAGCGAGGGATCACTATATTTGTAGTGTGAACACGGGCAAATTCAAAATGGCTTCAACTATAACCCTAAACCTAACCCATCTTAAAAGGGGAAGGTGTCTTATGAATTTTCTTTACAATAATCAGTTGTATGCAGTTCAAATAATCTTACCATGTTATTCTGATTAATATTGCATTGTTGGAATATGAGTTAAGCCTCAATATCTACCTGCTATTATCCATCAAAGGGGGTCGGCCATTTTGCCATTTGCTGTTTACTGAAAATCACATGAAAATTGTGTAACGACCAATCACGGGTTTGCTTGTGCATGTCACATTGACAAACAAACAAAATCTTACTGAGGCAAACAGTTATATTTAGTTACATTATTAATCAATTGATCTGACAATTATTATGTCGCATAATCAATTAACTGGATTTTAAAAAGTATGAATTTTCATCTCACTTTTCAAAAGCATAGTACTACTTTAAATTCACAGGGAAATAACAGACTAAAATTCAAACGTTTGCAAAAGTTTTGTTTTGATTCATCACAAAGGTCTGCTTACATGGGTAACTACAGAAACACGATGATAATTGCAGGTGAGGGTTAAAATTCTGTGGATTGGAATGTAAAACTAAACTAAATTCGATTAGTTATTGATTCATTGCATTAATCATTGCAGCTCTAGTGGATTCATTACCTGAGGAACTGCAATGTCATTTTTAGCAAACAGCAAGTGGCTAAATTGTTGCCCCCTAAGATTGATAAAAACTGTTGGATTGTGCTGCTTGATTCAAAATCTGCTCTTGCCCTGTTTAGACAAGTGTGGTTGACATCTTATAATATAGAACATTTTAACTTGAATCGACTTTAGAAAAACAAAAAACAAAACAAAGGATCAGAGGACGAATCCGAAATAGTCATGTGTTTTGACTTTTTAGAAAGTAAAACAAGTATAGGCCACCCAAACCAGATGTACATCTTTTTATGGTTCAAATCATAGGTGTCAAACTCCAGTCTTTGAAGGTCGGTATCCTGCCTGTTTTCTAGGCTTCTCTCTCAAACACACCCGATTCAAATGACTAGCTAATTAGTAAGCTCCACAGGAGCTTGAAAGTAATTCTAATCATTTTAATCAGGTGTGTTGAGGAGAGAAGCCTGGAAAACATGCAGGATGTAATCCCTTGAGGACTGGATTTTGACATGTATGGTTTAAATGACGGATGCCGAACTCCAGACCTTGGGCTGATATCCTGCATATTTTCTAAACTTCTCGACTCGAACACACCCGATTCAAATGATTAGGATTGTTTTCAAGCTCCTGCAGTGCTTGCTAATTAGCTAATCATTTGAATCAGTTGTCTTGGGGTAAGAAAACCGGAAAACAAGGAGGATACCAGCCCTTGAGGACTGGAGTTCACACTTATGTTTTAAATGTATTGCGTAATCAAGCATGACCAGATCGAGTGATCGTCTCTCAGAATTCAAAAGACGTACACATACGCACGCACACACACACACACACACACACACACACACACACACACACACACACACACACACACACACACACACAAAAACCCTGCCACTTCTGTTAATCAAGTGCATGATAAAAGAAAAAATTGCATTTATGCGCAGCAAATCTATGAGTGGACATAGAAAGTGTGTCCACCATCAAATATTACTTTGAAGATAGGAATGACGTATGCAAAATATTCAATTATTCTTATTGTGCATTTGATAGATTTGAAGAACTGGTGCTTCAGTCAGACATATGAGAACAGATCTATTATCATAAATTAAACAAATTACAGCCCTGTGATCGACTGCCAACCAGCCCTAGGTGTTCCCTGGTGCTCGCCTGAAGTCAGTTGGGCTACTTTCCTGTGCGACACGAGGTGCGACCGTAATGAGGGCAAGCAAAAGAAAAAAAATTGATGGATGGATCACAAGTGTGCAAAAACATACCCTCACCGAATGTGTCTGTTGTCCTCTGGGATAATACAATCATTTACTGCAGCAATGTCTGAATTTATGCTTTTCTTTTTTAAGTGAATGAACTGCAATCAATGCCAATACTGCTGAGTGCTAACATATCTGTCAGTCAACTCACTTTTGTGGCTAACTGGTCATTGACCACTGCCAAGGATTAAACCTTATCCCTTGACTTTTGCCGGAAACATCTTACCATGAAAGACTCTATTACAGTTTACTTCCAGAAATGTACGTGTGTCCAACCCCCAAATGAGAAAATATTTGGAACGATTTTCAATGAGTGCCAGACTGAGTTATAAAAGATCACTTCACGTACCTTCTAAAATGGTTACACGGCAAGCCATTCGCCCAAACCTTGAGCTCATTACAGTATGTATTCCCACCTACAGAGCTCTGTCAAACAAAAATTCTCAGCCCCACCCCCCCCACCCCCAAAAAAACCATGCGTTATATTATCTACGACTATATTACATTAACGATCGTTCTCTTGCAACAGATATTCCACAACCTAGAAGCAATACGGAAGGCCGCACTACCGCAAACGGAGGAAGTTCTCGCTCCATACTACAGAATTACTGTGTCCGCTCCTCCTTTTTCAATCTTCTACCAACGGATCCAATACATGTAAGTGACTCTTTATTGTTAAGAGTTTGGCTGTATATGCGAAAGATTTTAAAGTTGTTCATTTAGATCAATCATCCATAGGAAAATAAACGGATGAAGAAGATGCCCAATTCAACTCCTGATCAAAAGCCATCGTCCAGCAAGGACGCGAGGGAGATGGCATCAAAAATCTATCTGTATGCACAAAAATGACCAGATATCAGCGATGATTAACAAGACAGTTACTTGCAATTAGCAACGCAACTGCATATTACGCGGGCAAACATTTTCACAAAGCAAAAAATGAATTCACACAACAACTCAAAACACTATTTTTTTCCCAAGGCAGACAACACTCAACATATAAACAACATCAAATACAATACTGTAGTTAAGTACAGTGCAATACTGTACTGTACTGGTGTTAATTTATATACAGTACAGTATTTGTACCATTTTTTTACATTTTCCAGTATTGTGTTCATATGCTGTACATGTTCTGAATACTGCAGTTTTTGTTTAACAAACATGTTTTGGACAACATATCTTTACATTTTTTTACTTGTGTTGTTACACATGTAATGTATTTTGTTAACGTACTTGCAAGTTTGTGCAGGACATGTACCGTCTTTTCCCACACAAGGAAATTCTGTTATAAGTAAAGATTGGACTATGCAAATATGATCCCTTACTTGAGAATACTTACTGTACTTGCAAACAGGTGCTGTATTTGTTTGTTGGGTAGTTCCCACAAGAGTAAAAACACCACTAGTTACACATGTCTGCTGATAATAGTGGATGAATGAAAATCCAATAACGTTTTCAAAAAAATGTTTATCCCTTTTAACCTCTTGATCTCACACATGCTGCTGATGGTGCATATTAACACTTTGCACCCTCCATTGGGTGTTGATCCCTTGACAGGCGGACCTGCAATGCTGCTTGGGGCCGTGCCAAGCTGGAGACCACAGACAAGCCCCATGTTCAGATTTGGGTCTACTGAGGGCCAAAGGATAATTCAAGATTCAAGAGTGTTATTGTAATATGCATATTAACACTACACAAATAAATTCTTATTTTCTTTACTTCCCTGGGCTGACTTAAATTCCACACAAGAAAATGCAAACAATCTAGACGCATACAAGGCAGCACTATATAACATGCTAAAGATAAGCGCTAACAGGTACAATTTTATCCACAATCACAAGTTGTTGGGTGAACAAACAAAGTACTCTTCGGCATATTATCATAAATGACAACATTCTTACAAAGAAAGTGCAAACTTACAGACACTTGTGGGCCAAATTTAACAGAGAGACAAAATGACGCGTGCGTCACGGGCAGTAACTGCTCTCATTTGAAGCCACACCGTCCTTCCTCACTACAGAATGAAATATCTGCAGCGGCCAGAGGCAACGCCAAAAACAAAGATCAAGCCAAACAAAACACGAGCACATATCTATCACTGTTAAAGGATCAATTAAATCAGTCCCAAAACATCATTATTTCGGGTGCACCCCATGCGGCTCGATGCCAGTTAATCCATGGATCAGTTCCGAGCCGCAGACTGACGGTTGGGTGAACATGCGTGTTTCTAAAATATGGCAGCAAGTTGTAGAGAATTCATAAAAGTGCAACATGTACACTTTATACAGGAAGGCCAGATGTGAGATTCAAACCTGAAACCTCAGATCTGTAAGTCAAAGAGGTACTCAACCGACTGGCAATCTTCGCTATCTTAAAAACATATAGTGGTGCTATAGCAGGCTCGTGCATCCCGTTGCCGCATTAAATCTCCGTGCAGATTATTGAGATCTAAATCGAGAGGACATGATGTGATATGTAAGGCCGTCATGCCTATCTGATGTTTTTCTTGTTGTTTAGCAATAAATCTAAACATTTGGTTCGCTTGAAGAGGCACGTCACCTGACCAAGGAGTTATCATCTAAATCTATAGCCACCATATCAAGCAAGAAGGCAGGGAAGGGGTGATGCTGGAGCATTGCATAAAAATTTGAATCCTGGATTGATGACTCAACAATTTGAATCCTAATGCTCTGCACCCAAAAAGCAGAGCTTGGCCTGTGGAAGCTCTCTTTCAGGCTAATTTGATCATAAACAGTAAAGACAGGGCCCACAGATTTTTATGTTGAATTCATATTAATTTTATTGATATTAGTATTTGAAAAATTGACAACAGTTATCCATCAAAGTTCATAATTTTTTCCCCAAGATATTATTCTAAAGTAATATTTGACAAAATGTGTGATATGAAAATGTCTTTGTCATCTGATGTCCAAAATAAAGTTTTATAATATACATTATGTGTTCTGAAGATGCAAAGTACAATTTTTTAACGTTGTGATTTTCCCCTTTTTCTTCTCCCATTCATTTTCTTTACACTAATTAAAATACGACACTCTGATTAATGTCCCACTTTTGGAAAATTAAATATGCAGTAAAATCAACCCATTTTTATACATTCTGTGGTCTTCTGTGTTTAGATTTGATATATATATATATATATATATATATATATATATATATATATATATATATTTTATCTTTTTTTTTTTTTATCCAAACACCAAAATACTCAATAGAAGCAACCCTACAGGAAAAATACAGGATAGGGTTGTTTGTCTGAAATAACCTGTGTAGCAATGTTTTGGTTTTCTTGTTGAAGAAGTGAACGGTAAAATATTGGCATTTCAGAAAAGGACTGTTTGTAAACACACGCAAAAAAAATGTCAACCCCCTATGATTACACAAGTTGCATGTATTTTTTTTAAACTCGCTCAGCTGCAGCTGAAAGTTGAGCCTGTAACTCCTGTTTATGTATGTTCATATTTACACACAATTGTCAATTTTGCTCAAGAAAAAGAAACCTTTGAAAACTGGAAAATTATTTTGTATTACAAATGTTGCCAAATTCTCATTTTGCCAGACTTAAACTCATGAGAAATGGACAAATCTGTCTGTCTGTTCGCGTGTGCGTGTGCGTGTGTGTGTGAGTGTGTATGTATGTATGTATGTATGTATGTATGTATGTATGTATGTATGTATGTATGTATGGATGGATGTATGTGTTATAACTGTAGGAGGAAGCACAATACTATCCAACATACATGCAGGTCCAGAAAAACCTGTGCAGCAAATGACTATTCGGTGCATTTGTATTTCTGTGTGTGTGTGTGTGTGTGTGTGTGTGTGTGTGTGTGTGTGTGTGTGTGTGTGCGTGCGTGCGTGTGTGTGCGTGTGTGTGTGTATGTGCTCCCGTCACTATCCGAAAGTGATTTTCTGCCTGAATGGTTGTTTCCCTAATGCTGCCGATGCCTTGTAATCCTGCGGGAAGCTGAAAAGTTACCCCTCAACAATAATCAGATTCATTCATCAGCAACACATAAGCAACAGAAGGTATGCCTGAGGAGTTTTTTTTTTAACACAATGACAGTGATAGTTGCACATTTTATACATGTAAATAATAAAATATTTATTTTGTTTATTTTACTGGCATGGAATTTCGGACACATTTATTATTTTTCTATACCACATGACCTCATGAGGGTCATACTTAAGCAAAGGCCTATCCCAGCTGACTTTGGGTGAGTGACAGGTTAAACACTAGACTGATTGCCAGCCAGTTGCTTACCAAGAGAAAACCTATGGAGTATATGTCACTCAGAATGGCCAGGGCTGAAATTTGGACCCTGAACCCCAGAAATTTGTGCCATGCATTCAAAGCACTATGTCAGTATGATGTCCTATTTGGACAGTATGGTAAATACTGTACTGTATTTTTGGGACTGTAGGCTGTGACTTTTTCTTCATGATTTGAGCCCCGCAGTTTATAGCCCAGTGTGGCTTATCTGTGTTTTTTTGGAGGTTTTTTCTTTCTTTCTTTTTTTTTTTTTTTTGCTAGCCACCAGCAATCAAATGTGTGTATCTATCCGAGGTATCAATTTATGGAACAACTAAGAAATAGAACTGAAAATATGTCAATCAATGGCTATGTTTAAAGAGTTTAAAAAATATATTATTAAAAAAATATATATGTCTAAATTGAATAAGAGAATGTATACAATATGGGGTAATTTGTGATGTGGAAATTTTATATACAGTACACAGTATATATGCTTTTATTTATGTATTTATGATTGTATATATGAATTATGTGGAATGTGTTTTTATGTTCACTAAAATAATGTATCAAATAAAGGCATACTGTTATGTCCCAGTCTAGGGGCCTAAGGCACAACACGAGAAAAGGCCCCGTCTTCCCCAACTCCCAAGCAGTCAGCAGACGAAACAGGTGTTGGGTGGCAAAAAAAACATATATTTATTTACATAAAAAGGTTTACTGAAAATAGGAGCATTTAACTCAGGGTGAACCAAGGCCAAAAAAACAAACAAACAGTCCTATCTGGGAAATGACCAAACTAACCTAACAAACGAAACAAACAAAAGACAATAGGCTTACCTCCCTAACTTCCATAAACAAGAGGGAAAAAAGGGGTATAACAAAAATGGCAATTCTTACTGCTTCGATTACACCAACAATAACCTAACTAACAACTGTGCGGCCTGTTGTGAGCGAAGGAGGATGTGGAATCGTCTGCAGCTGTCCGCCATCTCGGCTCAATATATGGCAGGTGCGCAGCCGACAGCAGCCAATCACTGGCCCTCCTGAATCCGACCCTTCAATCCTTGCGTCGTTGTGGCACACACTTATTTGCATAGGAGATGCAAGGAAACACACAGGGAAAGAAAACAAAGCAGGCAGGCACCGGAGAGCAAAACCCATGAGCACCCTCGTAACCTGAACACACTCATAACACAGACAAAAAAGATGCTATTGAAGTATTGATTTTGGTTTTGAACTGCTATTTAACAGTATTCTGTTAGTGTTAGTGTTAGTGAAAATATCAATCCATCCATCCATCCATTTTCTATAAATATGTTGGGACTAAACATGCAGGCATGTTCAGTCTGTTAAAGGGAGGATGTTGGCAGACAATTACAAAATAAATAAATAGATAAATAAATGACTAAAAAAAATAAACTTTATATACCATCTTTTTGCATAAAGATCTGATGTTATTACCTGCGGCTTATAGTCGAGTGTGGCTTATCTGTGGCAATTTTTTTTTTTTTTTGCTCATATTTTGCTGCTGTTTGTTTGTTTATAAATAAAATAAACTGATCATATTCAAGTGTGTTCAAATTTCTTTCTAATTTGACAAAAGCATAAAATCAAATTGCTTTATATCCCCACATTTAAAAGTAAAATGTATGTAAATTAAGTCCTAAAACATTTGGAAGAGCAGTTTCAGTGAAATAGGTGAGCATGATTAAACACTTGTTCATTTGAAAAATAGGGGAGTTGTGTATCTAATTTTGGGCTGGTCTAGTATGTATTGTGACGTGACAATAATGCTTGGCTCTATTATGTACTTGATTAGTTTTTGTGTGTGCACGTTGTATTATAGTATTTGCACTTTACCACACCACTATCAGAGAGAATGGACTGTTCTAGTTTCGACCAGTTCAAGCCTTACGAAATCAATGACCTGGATGAATAAGAAAATCGCAGGCTGCCAGAAGAAAATCAACCACTGTTCATTTAAACTAAACCGAGCCTGTCTAAGGTGAACACAGTTTTAGTGGATAGTTGGTACAAGGAAACTCAAAATATTGCATTCTTGCTTTCTTCAGTGTGGTTTAAGAAAAAAAAATCCTAATTTAATATTTTGCCACTACTCTTGCTGCTTCAAGATGAATTATGAACTGTCGATGATAGTTCCTCCGGGAGATAATTAAAACATAGAAACATCACGAGGAGCCAATGCGAATGAGCCTGATGTTGGCTAGCATTAGTGGGAATTCAACCTCTAATTTCATGCTTGCTATGACTATGATGAATTTATGTCAACATTAGCTACAGTATACATATGTTAAGCAGGTGTATTGTGTGGGTGAGTCCAATTGTTTTTTTGTTTTTTTTCAGCCAGTGGCATATCTGAGGTTGACTTTCCATTCAACCATTCCAGTTTAGTGTTTTGTTCGTCTACTGGCCTTATCTATCATTCATTAAAATTGCCATTGTGATTATTATAGTAAAAGTTATTGTGTGAAGGCAAAATTTTGTGTTATTCCTGTTTTTTATTCTGCCCGTTTTTTTGACGCATTTCAACTCATTCCCAGTTCAATCGATTCACACCGTTCCAATTCACAATATTCCACTTATTTGTGAAAAGTGTGCTTCGATTTTTCTCATTCCAATTATTCAGCGTTTTCCCACAATTCCCTAGTGTCCACCTCAAAAATCCCATTGTCTTAACATTGGACGATTTTACATTTCATATTTACAGGTTTCATAGTCAATATTTAGTTCATTAATCTCGCTTTAGGGATCATTCTCATTATTCCAGTAATTCATCATTTCCAGTATTTTCCCATAATTCCATTTGTTCACCCTTTTAATAAATCACAACTCATTTCCCATTTCATATTCACAACACGTAACTCCTTTTTATGGATCATTCCCATCATACCCACACAATTTCCACTTTTTTCAATTTTTCCTTTGTATCTTTTAAATTATTTGTCCTATTCAAACCGTTCCAACTTTGTAATATTCACATTTTTTTCACAGATTCAACCCATTCAAACATTCAACGTCAGTCCACCATTCAACACCTCTCCCTTCAGCGCTTATGCTTAGTTATTATTACTATAGCTTATTCGGCTAGAAATACTGTCTCTTTGAATTAGGTAAATTCACCAATCGTTTCAATGTATTCATCTTTTTATTATACTTTTATTATACTAATTATTGTGGCAAGAGTGTGGGGGTTTGAAGTCTTAAAATGTGGGTCTAATTCTCGATTCCAAGGGGTAAGATTTTGAAGACTAAAATGACCTTCACTGAAAAGACACTCATCTTCTAATGAGAACCGCAGGGTGATATTCTGGAAGTCTGAAAATCAACATTCGCAATGGAAAAAGGATTATTTCTATGCACACCCGGGAACGTTCAAAAAAAACAACAACAAAAAAAACGGTCATTTAGAAAAAGTGGTGCGAGAGCAAACTGGGAAATTGTCATTGAAGTGGTGCAATCACAGGTTTACAAGATCATAAAAGCATTATAGCATTTACATTTGCTGCCAATATCTTGCTGAAAAACAGTGATCACATAAAAATAGTTGTCTGTTGAATAATAGCAGTGTTTAAAATAATGAAAGGCACAAACCTCTCAAACACAAATACCTGTACATTGGGAACACAAAACATTGTGTTTCAAATGGAAACAGGGAAAAAAAAATACTTGGGTAGTTTTGCAAATGTATCACTTCATTTGAGGACACCTTTTTAAATTTGTGGAGCACTTCTTTTTCATAACTTGGCTTAATAATTGTAAAAATAGCAACTATACATTTGCTATGACCAATATAATGCTTGGAATAAAGTACTGCTTTTTTGTGAGAACGAATGCACTGATTGCAATGAAAACAATGTTTTTATTGTGAGAAGATTGCTTTGAGAAGGAATGCCTTCTAAAATTTTGCCGTTGGAAGGCCAACCCAGAACAGCCTGCTCAGGTTCCAGCACAGATAACTTTACTTGTTAATTACAAAATATCTTGGAGCATGTCTTGCTACACGAGATGTTTTATCACACATGTACAAACCATCGACTTACATGCATGTCAGGCCACTGTACTTCCACGTCAAGAGGAGCCAACTGAGGTGGCTCGGGCGTTTGCTTAGGATGCCTCCTAAACGCCTCCCTGGAGAGGTGTTTCTGGCAAGTCCCACTAGGAGGAGCCCTTGGGGATGACCCAAGACACACTCAAGAAGCTATGTTTCCCGACTAGTCTGGGAATGCCTGGGGGTTCTCCCCGGAAGAGCTGGATAAAGTGGCTGGGGAGTGGAAAGTCTGGACCTCCCTGCTAATGCTTGCCCTGAGACATGAACCCAGTTGAGAGGTATTTAATAGATGAATGTCTTGTTTTTTTTTTTTTTTTGTGGGTGGGGTTTAGCCCTGTGGACATGAAGTTTTAACTGTTAGGTTCAAGCAACCTTGATCATTTAATAAACGACAAACATTTATTCTAACATTAACCCTAGCATGGTCCTTATATGTATTTATAAATAAATAAATTCAAAGAATACATTCAAATAAAATAAAACAATAAATAAATACATATGGAGGATTTTAAGTATTTAGGATCAGCAGTCCAGAGCAATGGAGAGTGTGGAAAAGAATTGAAGAAGCATGTGCAGGCAGGCTGAAACGGGTGGAGAAAAGTGGCAGGTGTGATGTGTGATACAAGAATTTCAGCTAAATTAAAAGGAAAGGTGTACGGGACTGTGGTGAGACCAGTGACGTTGTTTGGCCTGGAGACAGTGTCATTGAGGAAAAGACAGGAAGCAGAGCTGGAGGCAGCATAGTTGAAGATGCTCATGAAGTGACCAAGATGGATAGCATCAGAAATTGATACATCAGAGAGACAGCACATGTTGGAGTTTGGGGAGATAAAGTCAGGAAGGCCAGACTGAGGTGCTTCGGGCATGTCCAGAGATGAGATAGTGAATACATAGGTTGTTGGATGCTGGATTTGGGATGCCAGGCAGCAGGTCTAGAGAATGACCATTGGAGTGAGGGAAGATGGATGCAGAAGACAGGCTTCAATGGATTCACTGTGGCGATATATATATATATATATATATATATATATATATATATATATATATATATATATATATATATTATATATATACAGTGGTACCTTGGTACTCGACCGCCTCTATACTCGACCAAATCGGTGCTCGACCAAAAAATTCAAGTAGATAATGCATCGGACCTCAAACAGATTTTTGGTGCTCGACTAGCCGAGCCTAGCCGAGCCGAGCCGAGCCGAGCCGACCCGACCCGAACGCGCTCCTCGGCCCTTCTCGGCCAGCGGGTAAGCGCCAGTTCAACTCAGACCGCCAGCGGAGTAAGACGTTTGTTCGAGTATTTCTTCCCGGATTTAAACTTTTTCGTGTTGCTCTAGCCCTTAATAATGGGTCCAAAGAAAGACAGTGATAAGGGGAAGGCAAAGAGGAAAACAATGAGGACCACTATTGAACCGAAGAAGGAAATTATAGCAAAATATGAACGCGGTGTACCTCGCGTCGCAGTTAGCTAGCGTCATCATGGAAGGAGTAACTCCCTCCCGTCCTCTCCACATCCATTCCTGTATGCCATCAACCACTCTCCAAAACATAAGTAAATTATACAAAATGGTTTATAATGCTTTATTTATCTTTATCTTTATCATGTACTGCTTGTGCACATTTACTTGTGCACACATACTTTCCATTATTTCTTATGGGAAAATTGCTTTCGGTGTTCGAACAAATCGGTGCTCGACCACCACCTCAGAACGGATTATGGTCGAGTACCGAGGTACCACTGTATATGTATATATATATATATATATATATATATATATATATATATATATATATATATATATATATATATACACAGTGGGCCCCCGTGTTGCGAACTTAATCCGTTCAGGGGCTACGCTCGTAACTCGAATTGCTCGTATGACAGGCAATCCAAACCTATGTTAATTAGTGAATGTGTGCAACGCGTTCAAAAACCTTAGGTAAAAACATCACAACTTTATACACATATTAAAAATTAGTTACATAATCTACTGTACAGTTAAATTAAATAACATAAATATACAAAGGAAACATGATATTTACCTTTGGGGCGACGTGACTTGAGCTGGGTGGAGGCGGAGGGGAGCAGAGACCAACCCGCAGAATTTATTTATTTATTTTCTTAAACGGGAACTTTTCTCAAACTAGAACATATCACCGGCGATTTCCTTCTCTTTAATCCATAATGGAAGAAGCCTCTCCATTTTGTTGTTGACCGAGGTCCGTCCCATTACAAGGAAAGTCTTGCCCTTAGAAGATTGCCGAGCGGTTACGGCCAGACTCACGAGCAAGGTTAACTATGCATGCGCCTCCTTCGTATTTTTTTATTATCTCCTGCTTGGTTTCTATTGTCATCAGCCTCTTACTTCTTCCTTTACCGCCACTAGCAAGTTTAGAAGCCATGTCTAACAGATAAAGTTTGCAAAGTCTTCACAACATTCCTTCCTTCCGTTTTTGACTCATTTTCTCTCCTTCCTTCCATCCCGACCAGCTGTGCCATCAAGCTAGATGAAGTCGTTCGGCCAATAGCATATCGGCATTTCTGTGATTGACGTGATGACGGCCAATAGCATATCCGCATCTCCATGAGTGAGACCGGGACTGTGACCTTAATCGACCAATAGCATATCGGCATCTCCGTGACTGACTCCGTGACTGACACCGTGACTGAGACAGTGACTGTGACATTGTAAGAGCAATAGTGTTCAACGTTAGCTTGACAAGCGTGAACAATTGATTTCGTTGATGCAGCAACTCGAAAATAATTGTGCGAACACATTGACCGGCATGTTTGATTGTTCGTAAGACGAAAGGTTTGTGCGTTAGAGGGGGACAAAAAACGCCGCGGACCACGTTCGTAAGACGAAAAGTTCGTAAAAGAGGGAGTTCGTAAACCGGGGTCCCACTGTACGTATATATATATATATATATATATATATATATATATATATATATATATATATATATATATATATATATATATATATATACACTTTTCACAAATATGTATAATTTCATTGTTGTGACTGGTTTGTTTTCATAAAAGAATCCTGAGTTTTGATTTTGAAGCTACACAATAAATTATAACTTCTCTAAATTACACAAGCCAATAAATTAGCTTTGCTCATAGACATGAAAATACACTTTGCTTGCTACAAAATGTGAATTTACAAAAAAAAAAAAAAATATATATATATATATATATATATATATATATATATATATGAGCAAAGCTAATTTATTGGCTTGTGTAATTTAGAGAAGTTATAATTTATTGTGTACGCTTCAAAATCAAAACTCAGGATTCTTTTATGAAAACAAACCAGTCACAACAATGAAATTATACATATTTATAATCAGAGATGGGAAGTTCGTCAGCACTGACGGACTGTCCGTCAGTCCGTCACCAACGGACGCCTGTTTAGCCAACGAATGACAGGAATGCTCCCCAAAAATCGGTGAATTCAAAATGTCCAAGGTACAATTTCCTTATGTCCATCAGTGCACCACGCCCTTTTTTGCTTACTTAATTATAATTTAACTGACTTGTACGATTATCTACTATGTTGCTGCATCTTTATACTACAGATTTATAGATGTTTTGTGTTATTTTGTTTTAAATACGCATTGAAGAAATGTCTTCCTAATACAGCAGTCTGGGATGTGTTTGCACTGCAGGCGGTCACTCTTTCAAGCAACCAATGGCCTGCACTCAATTGGCATTTTTCTGATTGGTTCTTGGCCAGGATATTTTTTTTAAATTACCCTAATTAAAGAGTTTTTTTTTTTTTTTTGTATTTTGTATTAATTCGATCTCAGTAATACTTTGTTTACTTATAGTGCAATTGACATAACATTTAGACAAATTTAGACAAATGTTAATGAAATTGTCTTCTATAGTTGTTTGGCACGCAGTTATAAGGAGAACAGAAACTGGCGTTCGTTGAATATCATATGTTGCATGATAATGCAATCCAGTGGACATGATTGCTGATTGCAATCTCATTCCCTGCATTAAACATGATGGTGAATTGTAAACAAGAGCCCCTTGTTTACATTTCTTGTTTACATACTTTGTTTACATTAAACCCTAATGTTTACATTAGGGTTTTACTAGCTTTGTTTTTGTGTTACACTTCTAATACTGACTTGTGTTTCAATTGCAGTGCAACTGCAGAACCGCAGACAAAGTATTAATTGTAAGCACAAAAACAGAAAAAACAAATAGAATGAGTGTAGAAGTTGACCAGCACCTAACGAACAGCGGACTAGAAAAAAGTGTTAATTGCATTCTCGTCGTCTGCATTCCCTCAGATGTGGGATAATAAACATGGCTTAGTTAGAGTGTTCATCTTATATTAGTGTGTTGTATTTCAAATGCAGTGTAATTAAAGAACCACAGACATGGTGTTATTTGTAAGTGTGAGTACAAAAACAGAAAAAACAAATAGAACTAGAGCTGCAAGCAGCTATAAAGGGCCCTCGCAGACCTGTGCACGTTGGGGTATGAACAGGTCGGGGTATGAACAAGGACTATGAATGATGAAAAATTAGTTGTAGATCCCTTCAGTGCAGGACTCTTACCAAATATGTAAAATTTAGACAAGGTGGGACAATGTGGGTGGAGTAACTGCAGCTTTTATTGTTCCAATTTTGTGACTTTCAATGCCATATAGGCCACACCCACTGTCGAAACATCGTACTGATTTGTGGAGGGCATAAGGCATGGCCACTGGCTTTTCAGAAAACATTTAAGGGATATCACTTCAAGGGGCTCAGCAGAGTACATAAAAACATTAAGGATTTGCTATATTTTTTGCTGCCACTAGGTGGCGCTCGTACTATGATAAAAATCAGACTTGTAGGTGTGTTTCACATTGGACTCCCATCCCATATACGAAGTTTAAAAAATACCAGATCGTCTAGGTCCAATTACAGCAACTTTTACCGTTTTCGCGAGACATGGGATTTTGAGTTGGCATAGAGGCAACGGCCTTTATTGAAAAGTCATAAAAGTTGAGAACCTTAATGTTCCAATGTGTCATAGCTTTTCTGACCATTTTTTAGTTCATTTAGTCAAACAGGCATTTCACAGTACATAAAAGTATAAAAAATGAGATTTTTGTCCGCCACTGCGTGGCGCTGTAAATGATTTGAAAGTTTATCACATAGCTAAATTATTGCATTACTTTTAAAGGGCCAGGAAAGTTTCAGATGGTTTGAAGCTGTCATAGCTGAGTTATTAAGATTTTTGTCACTCTTGGCAAAGGAAGTATTAAACATAATTTGAACCTCCGCCCCCATCTTTTATGTCAAGAGATCTTCACGATATTGGGACTATGTGTGCCCCTCAGTTGGATAATTATTCATGCCAAAGTTGAAGGTAATGGGGTGAATCGTTTAAGAGAAAAAGGCACTAGTTTGAGACCAGCTAATGTCTAAGAATGGGACAAAACTGCACATTAAAAAAAATCATAACAATTTTTCTGTACATCCTAGCACATCACTTCTATTGACTTTTTTGTAGGCCTTGCAGTCCTTCATTTGCCTACAAATTTTCATAGCTGTAGGTCAAACCAAACAGGATTGACTATAATCTTTCGACTAATGACATTTTTTGCAGCCACTAGGTGGCGCTAGCTTTAAACTGGAATATATTTTTGTCGATATGTTCAGGAGAATATTTTCATCCAATGTGTGAAATTGTGAGCAGATCAGATCATCTGGGTCAAATTACAGCAACTTTTACTGGACAGATAAAGTTTCGGAATGAAAATGGTCGTAGAGGCCACGCCCATTATCGAAACTTCGTAAAATTTGGTGGAGGTCAGCAAGGCTGTCTAGAGGCTTTTCAGACTTAATTTCAGCGATATTACTTCAAAGGGCTCAGCTAAGCACATAAAAACGTTTAAAAAATGCTATATTTTTGGCTGCCACTAGGTGGCGCTCGCACTATAACAAAAAATACGTTGATAGGTGTATTCCGCATTGGAAACCCATCAAATATACGAAGTTTAGAAAAGATAAGACTATCTGGGACCAAACACAGCAACTTTGTTCGTTTTGGCGAGACATCAGACTGACATTTTTGTTTGCCACTAGATGGCCTTATAAGCAATTGAAGATGTTTTTGAAACACTTGTGTTAAGGGCTTGAGTCTCCATGTGTCTGTGAAGTTTCAGATTTTTCCAAGCTTGTAAAGCTGAGTTATAAAGGTTTGTTTCACATGTGGCAAAGTAATCATCAAAGGCATAATATAAAGCCCCGCCCCCAACATATTTGATGGCGGATCATCACAAAAATTTGAACAATTGTGCCTCACAGTCAGATAAAACATCACAGCAAATTTGAAGTCGATCGGGTCAAGCGTTTGGGAGAAAAAAGGAGCAGTTCGGGACCTGCAAATGAGCAAAAACGGGCCAAAAGTGCACATTCAAAAATTCATAACTCTCTTTCTGTACATCTGAGCACATGGCTCGCGCTGACTTTTTTGTAGGGCTCAAGGTCCTACATAAGGCTACAAATTTTTGGATCTCTAGGTCAAACGGGCCGGGAGTGAGAGGCTATTTTCCACTCATAAGGCCATTTTGGGGCCAATTACAGCCACTTTTTTCGTTTTGGCGAGTCATCTGACTTTGAGGTGGCGTGCAGACTACGCCCATTATCGAAAAGTCGTAAAATTTTAAAACCTTAATATTCCATGTCTTAATGATATTCTGACCAATTTTCATTTGTTTTACTCAAACAGACTGAGCACAATACATGAAATTGTAAAAAATGACATTTTAATCAACCACTAGGCGGCGCTAGTAGGTATTTAAAAAAACTTTTTTTAAAGGTGTTAAAGACATAAGTTTCCATGTGTCTATGAAGTTTTAGATTTTTTTAAGCTAGTACATCAAAGTTATTAAGGTTTTTGTCCCTCTTGGCGAAGGAAAATTTGAACACATAATTTGAAGCCACGCCCCTATCATATATCTCAGCGGATCTGCACCAAATTTTGCCCACTTGTGCCCCTATGTGTGAATATGGACCACAGGAAATTTGAAGGCGATTGAGTAAAGCGTTTAGGAGAAACAAGGAGCAGTTTGGGACCTGCAAACGTGCAAAAATGGGCCAAAAATGCACATTCAAAAATTCATAACTCTTTTTCTGTACATCTGAGCACATGGCTCACGCTGACTTTTTTGTAGGTCTCTAGGTCCTACATATGCCTAAAAATTTTCGTAGCTCTAGGTCAAACGGGCCGGGACCAGGTGCACTTTTTCAACCTTAGGTGGCGCTGCAGAGCCATTTTTTTTGCATTGTTTTGGGAAACACAAAAATATCCAATTTTTCACCGGGCCCGACAAATGTGCAAATTTTGGTGACTTTTCGTGCATGTTTAGGCCCTCAAAAATGGAAAAGCGCTGCACAGTAAATAATAATAATAATAATAACTAGAGCTGCAAGCAGCTATAAAGGGCCCTCGCAGACCTGTGCACGTTGGGGTATGAACAGGTCGGGGTATGAACAAGGACTATGAATGATGAAAAATTAGTTGTAGATCACTTCAGTGCAGGACTATTACCAAATATGTAAAATTTAGACAAGGTGGGACAATGTGGGTGGAGTTACTGCAGCTTTTATTGTTCCAATTTTGTGACTTTCAATGCCATATAGGCCACACCCACTGTCGAAACATTGTACTGATTTGTGGAGGGCATAAGGCATGGCCTCTGGCTTTTCAGAAAACATTTAAGGGATATCACTTCAAGGGGCTCAGCAGAGTACATAAAAACATTAAGGATTTGCTATATTTTTTGCTGCCACTAGGTGGCGCTCGTACTATGATAAAAAATAGGCTTGTAGGTGTGTTTCACATTGGACTCCCATCCCATATATGAAGTTTTGCAAAAATCAGATCATCTAGGTCCAATTACAGCAACTTTTACCGTTTTGGTGAGAAATCGGACTTTGAGCTGGCATACAGGCCACCCCTTTGATTGAAAAATCATAAAAGTTGAGAACCTTCATTCTCCACTGTGTCATAGCTTTTCTGACCATTTTTTAGTACATGTAGTCAAACAGACATTGCACAGTACATGAGAGTGTAAAAAATTAGATTTTTGTCCGCCACTAGGTGACGCTGTAAATGATTTGGATGTTTATCACATAGCTGTATTAGGGCATGACTTTTAAACTCCCTGCAAGTGTTTCACATGATTTGAAGCTGAAACAGCTGAGTTATTAAGGTTTTTGTCACTCTTGGCGAAGAAAATATTCAAAACAATTTGAAGCTCCGCCCACATCTTACAAGTCATGGGATCTTCACAATTTTTGGGAGATTTGTGCCGCTATATCTGCTAATAGTCCATGCCAACGTAGAAGTTAATCGGGTGAACCGTTTAAGAGAAAAAGGCACTAGATTTAGACCGGCTAATGTCTAAGAATGGGGCAAAATTGCACATAAAAAAAAATCATAAAAATTATTCTGTACATCTTAGCACATCACTCCTATTGACTTTTTTGTAGGTCTTACAATCCTACATATGCCTAAAAACTTTTATAGTGTTAGGTCAAACCAAACAGGAATAACTCCAATCTTTCGACTAATGACATTTTTTGCAGCCACTAGGTGGCGCTAGCTTTAAACTGGAATATATGTTTGTCGATGTCTTCAAGAACAGATTTTCATCCAATGTGTGAAATTGTGAGAAGATCAGATCATCTGGGTCAAATTACAGCAGCTTTTACTGGTCCGTTAAATTTTTGGAATGAAAATGGACGTAAAGGCCACGCCCATCATCGAAAATTCGTAAAATTTGGTGGAGGTCAGCAGGGCTGTCTAGAGGCTTGTCACACTTAATTTCAGCGATATTACTTCAAAGGGCTTAGCTAAACACGTAAAAATGTTTCAAAAATGCTATTTTTTTGGCTGCCACTAGGTGGCGCTCGCACTATAGCAAAAAATACGTTGATAGGTGTAATCTGCATTGGAAATCCATCAAATATGTAATGTTTAGAAAAGATAAGACTATCTGGGACCAAACACAGCAACTTTGTTCGTTTTGGCGAGACATCAGACTGACATTTTTGTTTGCCACTAGATGGCCTCACAAGCAATTGAAGATTTGTTTAACCACTTGTGTTAAGGGCTTGAGTCTCCATGTGTCTGTGAAGTTTCAGATTTTTCTAAGCTTGTAAAGCTGAGTTATAAAGGTTTGTTTCACATGTGGCAAAGTAATCATCAAAGGCATAATATAAAGCCCCGCCCCCAACATATTTGTTGGCAGATCGTCACAAAAATTTGAACAATTGTGCCTCACAGTCAGATAAAACATCACAGCAAATTTGAAGTCGATCGGGTCAAGCGTTTGGGAGAAAAAAGGAGCAGTTCGGGACCTGCAAATGAGCAAAAACGGGCCAAAAGTGCACATTCAAAAATTCATAACTCTCTTTCTGTACATCTGAGCATATGGCTCGCGCTGACTTTTTTGTAGGGCTCGAGGTCCTACATAAGGCTACAAATTTTTGTAGCTTTAGGTCAAACGGGCCGGGAGTGAGAGGCTATTTTCCACTCATAAGGCCATTTTGGGGCCAATTTCAGCCACTTTTTTCGTTTTGGCGAGTCATCTGACTTTGAGGTGGCGTGCAGACTATGCCCATTATCGAAAAGTCGTAAAATTTTAAAACCTTAATATTCCATGTCTTAATGATATTCTGACCAATTTTCATTTGTTTTACTCAAACAGACTGAGCACAATACATGAAAGTGTAAAAAATGACATTTTAATCAACCACTAAGTGGCGCTAGTAGGTATTTAAAAAAACTTTTTTCAAAGGTGTTAAAGACATAAGTTTCCATGTGTCTATGAAGTTTTAGATTTTTTTAAGCTAGTACATCAAAGTTATTAAGGTTTATGTCACTCTTGGCGAAGGAAAAATTGAACACATAATTTGAAGCCACGCCCCTATCATATATGTCAGCGGATCTGCACCAAATTTTGCCCACTTGTGCCCCTATGTGTGAATATTGACCACAGCAAATTTGAAGGTGATTGAGTAAAGCGTTTAGGAGAAACAAAGAGCAGTTTGGGACCTGCAAACGTGCAAAAATGGGCCAAAAATGCACATTCAAAAAATCATAACTCTTTTTCTGTACATCTGAGCACATGGCTCGCGCTGACTTTTTTGTAGGTCTCTAGGTCCTACATATGCCTAAAAATTTTCGTAGCTCTAGGTCAAACGGGCCGGGACCAGGTGCACTTTTTCAACCTTAGGTGGCGCTGCAGAGCCATTTTTTTTGCATTGTTTTGGGAAACACAAAATTATCCAATTTTTCACCGGGCCCGACAAATGTGCAAATTTTGATGACTTTTCGTGCATGTTTAGGCCCTCAAAATTGGAAAAGCGCTGCACAGTAAATAATAATAATAATAATAATAATAATAATAATAATAATAATAATAATAATAATCTGGAGAAAAACAAGAGGGCTCTCGCAGCGGTAGCTGCTCGGGCCCTAATAATAATAATAACTAGAGCTGCAAGCAGCTATAAAGGGCCCTCGCAGACCTGTGCACGTTGGGGTATTAACAGGTCGGGGTATGAACAAGGACTATGAACGATGAAAAAGTAGTTGTAGATGACTTCAGTGCAGGACTCTTACCAAATATGTAAAATTTAGACAAGGTGGGACAATGTGGGTGGAGTTACTGCAGCTTTTATTGTTCCAATTTTGTGACTTTCAATGCGATATAGGCCACATTCACTGTCGAAACATCGTACTGATTTGCGGAGGGCATAAGGCATGGCCACTGGCTTTTCAAAAAACATTTAAGGGATGTCACTTCAAGGGGCTCAGCAGAGTACATAAAAACATTAAGGAATTGCTATATTTTTTGCTGCCACTAGGTGGCGCTCGTACTATGATTAAAAAATAGGCCTGTAGGTGTGTTTCACATTGGACTCCCATCCCATATATGAATTTTTAAAAATATATGATCGTCTAGGTCCAATTACAGCAACTTTTACCGTTTTCGCGAGACATCGGATTTTGAGTTGGCATAGAGGCCACGCCCTTTAATGAAAAGTCATAAAAGTTGAGAACCTTAATGTTCCAATGTGTCATAGCTTTTCTGACCATTTTTGAGGTCATTTAGTCAAACAGGCATTTCAGAGTACATAAAAGTATAAAAAATGAGATTTTTGTCCGCCACTGGGTGGCGCTGTAAATGATTTGAAAGTTTATCACATAGCTGTATTATTGCATTACTTTTAAAGGCCCAGGAAAGTTTCAGATGGTTTGAAGCTGTCATAGCTGAGTTAATAATATTTTTGTCACTCTTGGCGAAGGAAATATTAAACATAATTTGAAGCTCCGCCCCCATCTTTTATGTCAAGAGATCTTCACGATATTTGGCCTATGTGTGCCCCTCAGTTGGATAATGATTCATGCCAAAGTTGAAGGTAATGGGGTGAATCGTTTAAGAGAAAAAGGCACTAGTTTGAGACGAGCTAATGTCTAAGAATGGGACAAAACTGCACATTAAAAAAATTCATAACAATTTTTCTGTACATCTTAGCACATCACTTCTATTGACTTTTTTGTAGGTCTTGCAGTCCTTCATTTGCCTACAAAGTTTCATAGCTGTAGGTCAAACCAAACAGGATTGACTGTAATCTTTCGACTAATGACATTTTTTGCAGCCACTAGGTGGCGCTAGCTTTAAACTGGAATATATTTGTGTCGATATGTTCAGAAGAATATTATCATCCAATGTGTGAAATTGTGAGAAGATCAGATCATCTGGGTCAAATTACAGCAACTTTTACTGGACAGATAAAGCTTCGGAATGAAAATGGTCGTAGAGACCACGCCCATTATCGAAACTTCGTAAAATTTGGTGGAGGTCAGCAGAGCTGTCTAGAGGCTTTGCAGACTTAATTTCAGCGATATTACATCAAAGGGCTCAGCTAAACACATAAAAACGTTTAAAAAATGCTATATTTTTGGCTGCCACTAGGTGGCGCTCGCACTATAACAAAAAATACGTTGATAGGTGTATTCCGCATTGGAAACCCATCAAATATATGAAGTTTAGAAAAAATAAGACCATCTGGGACCAAACACAGCAACTTTGTTCGTTTTGGCGAGACATCAGACTGACATTTTTGTTTACCACTAGATGGCCTTATAAGCAATTGAAGATTTTTTTAAACACTTGTGTTAAGGGCTTAAGTCTTCATGTGTATGTGAAGTTTCAGATTTTTCTAAGCTTGTAAAGCTGAGTTATAAAGGTTTGTTTCACATGTGGCAAAGTAATCATCAAAGGCATAATATGAAGCCCCGCCCCCAACATATTTGATGGCGGATCATCCCGAAAATTTGAACAATTGTGCCTGACAGTCAGATAAAACATCACAGCAAATTTGAAGTCGATCGGGTCAAGCGTTTGGGAGAAAAAAGGAGCAGTTCGGGACCTGCAAATGAGCAAAAACGGGCCAAAAGTGCACATTCAAAAATTCATAACTCTCTTTCTGTACATCTGAGCATATGGCCCGCGCTGACTTTTTTGTAGGGCTCGAGGTCCTACATAAGACTACAAATTTTTGGAGCTCTAGGTCAAACGGGCCGGGAGTGAGAGGCTATTTTCCACTCATAAGGCCATTTTGGGGCCAATTACAGCCACTTTTTTCGTTTTGGCGAGTCATCTGACTTTGAGGTGGCGTGCAGACTACGCCCATTATCGAAAA